>NC_057802.1:6293314-6411485 GCF_018294505.1 Triticum aestivum | reverse complement strand
CTTGCTTCGGTACGTGTTGGCCACATGGATAATACTAAAATGTTGACACATCACCATATCCATGTTTATAACGAAGTGATCGTGACATGCTACGGTGTCAAATACACAATGACTGAGATGTGTTACCAAAATCCAATCTATGCCTTGGTATTAATTTAGCTCTGGTAACTGTATTATAAACAAAACAAGTGCAGCACATACATTCAAGATATGTACTAGAAATCATGGAAAATATTATGTTTCAAAAAAGATTGAATGCCAGAAAGGGATGTAAGTGATGACAGAATAACAACCCTAATGATGCAAAGTATTTAAGAGGTTCCTCTTTTGCAGGCCCCATATATACAACTTCTCCCTCTGACAGTAGCACAATGTCATCAAATTTGCTATAGACTGAACCCCTCGGCTGGTGTATAGAGCATATCACAGTGTGTCCATCTTCTGCAAGTTGTCTAAGGGTCTCCATCACCTTCTCTGCCTGGAATGCATCAAGGCCTAAAAGAGTTCATGTGTTATCAGTTCATATTTATAGCTGTCATACCAAGCGATTAAAAAAGTCTAATAAATATTCAGGATAGGATCTCAGAAAAGCAAAAACTGATTCACATGAATTCAACACTTAATAAGGGATCCCACTTAAAACAGAAAGTTGCAAGTGTTGAAGTGTATATGTGGATTGCCTAGCCCTTTCCATCAGTTCGGACTTTTGGTTGCGTTGGCTAGTGCATGAAGCTTAACAGCAAGAACAGTCTATCAATTTCCTTCATAGGGTCGTGGGCAATACTTAGGTTGGTGACAGTACAAGCAGGGAATATCTTTTTTACAGTCATCATGTACTTCTATAGGATTACCATGATGTTTTTTTACGGGAATAACCAGGCAGCAACCTCCTTGCCCTTTGGGAAGGCCACGACATTGTCAAGGTGCCATGTAATCACAGTTAACCTTCCATTTCACTGAAGTGGGTTTATGTGTTACTATTTTTCATTAAGTTTCTGTATATCACTATCTATTTACATACATTTGCTAAGTGGAAGAAGTGACCAAGCATTTGCTGCCGTGCAAGTAAATCTAACTATAATAACTATACAGAAGTAAAATGAAAGGCCAATCCAAACCAGGGAACGTAAGGAAATAGTAGTAATCAGGTAAAATACCTGTTGTTGGTTCATCCGCAAAGATGACTGAAGGACTTGCAATCAGTTCACATGCAAGCGAGAGGCGCTTCTTTTCACCACCACTAATTCCGCGTACTTTTGCATCACCCACAATAGAATCGGCAGAGTTGACCTTTCATCAAAAAGAAATGAATACATAATTATAATACTATATAAAATACAAATCAAATTGAACTAAGAGTGACATATATTGATCATCCAACAATCATGTAAGTTCCCTGTAAATTCATCCAACAACTGTGTAAGGTTCCCCTATGAAAAAGGAACAACCAAACTATGTTGCCATCAGCCATTCATCGATAACTTACCAATCCAAGGCGAAACAAGAGATCATTAACATACTTCTCCTTCCTCTCAGGAGACATGGTGTCGGGAAGCTGGAGTTCAGCGGCAAGGGAGAGTGTTTCCCGCACCGTGAGCTGTGAGAAGAAAATGTCTTCTTGCCTCACATAAGCGATCCTACGGAACGTAACACTTATAACATGAGTTTCTATTCCACAAACGTTTGCAAGAAGATGAGACCCCAATTGGAATCAGCATAGCTTACTTATAACCGCCCTGCGACATAGGCTGGCCATTGACATAGAGAAAGCCCGAGAGGTGCAAGGAAGGCGACGCCGCGAGCTGCCCTGCCAGCACATTGAGCAGCGTCGTCTTGCCGGACCCTGACGGCCCCATGAGCGCTAGCAACCTCCCCGGTTTCGCCTCCCCGGACAGATTCGACAGCAAGAACCTTGCCTGCCAAAATCACACAACACATCACAAACAATACATACAGGGTTTGCATACTCTGGAAGGTTCAGACAACGGGTTAGCCCACGCAAAGTTATGCAACTTGTCCCACAGTAACAGTTTGGCCTCACTGTTGCCGCTGCTACATCCCAGGGTCACATTGTAGGGGTGTGCTTACTCTGAATCGTTCCAACTCAAAATTTCACGATGCAGCACATTGATGAACAATGTAGGGTGTGCATACTCTGGAAGATTCAGACAACGCTCGGCCCACGCAAAATTATGCAGGTTGACCTATTAACAGTATGGCCTCACTGTCGAGTGCCACTGACACATCACTGAGTCAACCAGTCGACGCCCCAGCAGGGCCCAGCGCGAGCCACTCAGACCAGCCGAACGTGGCCCCACACTATCCTGCGCCTCCAACCATTGTAGCACGAGAGAGAGACGAGACCAATGCGCGCGCGCGCAAGGTGTTCGGCCGCGGGACTCCGGCGAGCAGAGAGTTGGAGAGGGAGGGCGGCGTCAACCAGAGCGACTCACCATGTCCCCGCGCTTGTTCTTGAGGGCGCAGGTGATGCGGGCCCACCGGATGGCCACCGGGCGCACCCCGCCGCCGCCTCCCCCCTCGCCGGCCTCCGCGTCCTCCTCCTCCTCCTCCGCGGGCGGGAGGAGGGCGGGGCCGGCCCCCGCGGCGACGACCCGCAGGAAGAGCGCGGCGGCCAGCGCCGCCAGGAGCTGGCCCAGCCCCTTGATCTCCATCCCGCGGCGACCGGCGACGAGCGGAGGAGGAGGAGGAGGGGTTTAGCCGCGCCCTCGGGCTTAAGCCTCGTCGTCCTTCCTCGTCCAGCTCCAGCGAGGCGCGTTGTGTGGTGGTGGTTAGTTTGTTGCGGCATGGCATGGGATGGGGAGAGAGAGGGAGCGTTGCCATCGGCGACCTGGGCCGCCGCTGGGCCGGTCGTCAGGACGGCAGGGCCTTGGGAGCTTACGCTTGTCACGCTGGGCCGTCGCATCCGAAGCGAACGACAGGTTCGAACAAAGGAGATCGGGTCCACCCCTAACAAAATTTTCTCAAAAAAAAAAAACCACAAAAAAAGGAAGATCAGATCCACGTCGTGGTCCATGTGGCTGTTCTGGAGTCCGCGAGTGGAGTGGAGTGGAGTAGCCGTTGCCCCCGCGCAAAAGAACAAGCCGTGATTGAGTAGTAATCAGATTTCTAAAGCGCGGGCAGTCAACGTAGATCGCCCCTCCCACCTAAAACTGTTTGTTTAACAGCAAGAAGAAAATTCAGAAATGTGCGCTTACTTGTGTACTACTATGTTAAAAAGAAAAACAAGAAGAAAAAGTCGGAAATGAGGGTGTGTTTTTCTCTTCTTAGTACGCATATTATAAAAGTTAATCAAAAGTAAATGTTACACAAGGTCCCTGAACCATCGAACGATACCATCACCAGAACGAGACATCGACGCGCCCGTGTTGCCGCTCCCATACCGAAGCCGGCCTGACTTTGTTGATGACAGCTAACAAGTCTTCGCACACGTGTCTCTAAGGACCTGTGCCCTAGAGCCAAAGTCGTCGTCGTTGAACCATTGAATCGATCTAAAGTGCCTAACAACAGATTTCATCGTGACGCATGCACAACGAGGAACTCTAACCTACGTCGAAGCTCCATCGATTCCATCTTGACGAACAAATTCGTCAAGGATCGAAGATCAAAAGAGAATTCATGGGTTGGTCGGTGCAGAAGGGAAAGAGAACTTTACCTAGTCGTCTTTGTGTGAGGGGAGGATAAAGATCCAGCGGAGCTTTGAGCGTGATGGGTTCATCGAAGATGGTATGGTTGGCAGGGGTTGTTTTCAGCTAACCTGACGTCACACAACAAGCTTGCAGCAAAGCGATAGAGACTCAATTTGAAAAGAGGAAGAAAAAGGGCGAGGTCCTATCTCCGTTGCTCGAAAAAAAAAGCAAAAAGGAAATTCAGAACTAAGCATGCTGGGTTTTTCTTTCTTAAGAAATACGCAATCAAATATAAAAGTTCATCGAAGTATAAATCAGCACAAATATAATAAAAACTACATCGATGTTCCTAGACCATTGAGCGACCACTACTGCTAACGCTCCAATAGCAAGCTGCTTCCATATTGGAGCTGGTCTGACTTTATTGATGATAGTTGAGAAGTCTTTCTGCACATGCCGCTAGGGACTAGCGCCCTGGAGCCAAAGTTGTCGCCGTTGAACTCTTGAATTGATCCAAAGCTTCTGACACCAGATCTCATCACCGCGCACGCACGGGGAGAAACCCTAACCTCGTCGCCCCATGAAGATGGAAGGAATCCGCGCCGGAGCTCCGTCGACTCCGCCTTGACAGACGAATTCGAGAAGGGTCAAAGACCGAAAGACCAACCCGACGACGAAGTGCCGCCATCCGTTCGAGCACCGACTCCGCGATGACTACAAAACATAATCTAAAGCACTAGCCAAAGCCGAGGCACCGGATTTCTCCTCCCCATCACCGGTCGTCGGAAACGGCGAGCAGATGAAAGAAGAATCCGCAGGCTGACCCGATGACGAAGCTTGGAGGAGGGGAGGAGGAGAACTTTACCCTAGCCGCCGGCTTTGCGCGAGGGGAGGGAAAGGATCCAGCGGAGCTTCGAGCGTGATGGGTTCATCCAAGATGGTATGGTTGGCAGGGGTCGTTTCAGCTAACTTGTTGTCACGCAGCAAAGCGATAGAGACTCAATTCGAAAAGAGGGAGAAAAAGGAGGCAGGGTTTCGGTAGAAAGGGAGGAAGAGATCGCCTACACTAGTAGGGAGGAGCAGTACTTTAGCGGCCACATTAGGCCGAGGAACAACTACACGCAAAGTCGTCTTAGTTACACTAATTAAGCAAAGACGTACGTACTTACGTCAATGCTGCGCACGCGCGCGGGACAAACACTAGCGGTTAAAGTTTTGCACCCCTCCCATCCCACGCAAAAAACTAAAATTAAAATTTGCACCCGGGCCCCACGACGATAACCTTCACTGACACGGCGGCCACGGTCCATGGATACCATCCCCCTAATCCCCACCACCTACCTACCCACCCCCACCCGATGGATTCCTGATTCTTTACCGCGCGGTGGCGGCACCCCGACGTGGCCCACGCGCCAGCGTCGTCGGCCCGAAGCAAGCGCCGTTCGCTCGCCCCATCCGACAACTCCCCGCTCCCTCTGCCCGCCTCCCCCCAGCTGCCACGCGACCCAAGCCCGTCTGCCCTGCCACCACTGACGTGCGGGTCCATTCCTGTAGGGCCGGCATGTCATGGGGACTACGGCGGCCGCGTCGACGCGTCGACTTGGGTTGGCGCCGGTACATAGCGACAGGCGCCTCACGCTCTCTCTCCCACCTCCGTACGCGAGGCCTGGCAGGCAGAGAGAGAGAGAGAGAAACGTACGCGAGAGAGAGAGAGAGGCAGAGGAGATCGAGCTGCCGATCTCGCCCGCCATTCCCACCCCCGATGCGATCTCGCCGCCAAACCCTAGCAGCGATCCCGCGCCCCAGCAGCAGCAGCACCACCCCGCCGGAGCCCCGGGCGCCGCGGCGTTGACGCCTGCCTGCTCCCGCGCGCGGCCGACTAGCTGAAGCTCAGCGCTGCTTCGTAGCGCAGCTCCCGCCTGCTCTGCTCGGCTCGGAGGCGGGGCCGGCGATGGGGGCAGCGGACAAGTGGCTGCTGCCGCTGGTCTCCGTCTCCTTCGTCTCGCTCATGCTCTTCCTCTCGGCGCTCTCGGGCTACTCGGCCTCCTCCGCGCTCTTCGCGCGCCTCCCGCCGCCCTCCTACGTGCGCCGCGGGGCCGCCGCGCCCCCCTCCTTCGCCTACCTGCTCTCGGGCGGCCGCGGCGATGGCCGCAGGCTCCTGCGCCTGCTCCTCGCCGTCTACCACCCCCGGAACCAGTACCTGCTCCACCTCTCCGCGGACGCGCCCGAGGCCGAGCGCCTCGACCTCGCCGCCGCCGTCGCGCGGGCCGCCCCCGCAATCACAGCCTTCGGGAACGTCGACGTCGTCGGCCGCCCCGCCGCGGGCACCCCCATGGGCTCCTCCGGCCTCGCCGCCACGCTCCGCGCCGCCGCCGCCCTGCTCCGGCTCGACGCCGAGTGGGACTGGTTCGTCACGCTCAGCGCCGCCGATTACCCCCTCCTCACCCAGGACGGTAAGATTCCAAATGTCAGTCCTCCCCCAATCTAGCACAATCAGTTTGGGAAGTTCCCTGCGCTGTCCGGATCTAGCGCAAATCTGACGGGTGCCTTGCTTTGGGGATTCGGGAGGCGTTTCTTTCTTCAATTGTCGAGCTGCGAAGGGACATTTTCGGCAGTTCGGTTGAGCTGTTGCTGTAGCCCCCGGAATTAAATCTGTCTTGTGACGCTGCTTTGTTTTAAGTGCTGTTTAATGCTTGCTGTCACATTGTACAATTACTAGTATTAGATGCATAATTATCTATGTTTGGCTGACTTGTAGCAACGGAGTATTTGTACTTGTTTACAATGTTTTTAGGCACTGGTACGAAAGCTGCCCTTGACAGGAACGTAGTATACCACAATATATATTACTACTAAATATAGTTTGACATCTTGTTTTCGTCAATTGCTGTGTTCCTGCTTCATGTTGTCAAGCCCAAACCCACTGAATTACCTATCTCCGGTCTTCTCTTCATATTGAAGCTCATCAAACATGTCAGCTGTACGCAACACTCTAGCAGTAGCTTTGTTTCGGGCATGTAGCAATCACCCATTTTTTACAGAGCATATGACGCTAATTGACAACATCTAGGTGCATTCATGTTTCATTTATGCTGATCGTCTAGGGAAGTTGTTTCTAACAAATAAGGGGGTCTTTGGTGAAATTGAATAAATAAAAAGGAATTTTAAAAAATGTAGGGAAAAAATATCGGCATACAGTTGAGAAATGAATCTTGTGTGTTTCCTTCAGTCCCGAAATCCATGAGTTGTGCATGAGGAAACCTTAAATTTGAAGCAAACATGACTGATGGATCATACAAAAGACACAGCAACTTAATTGAGTCCTGAGAGTCCCCTTTTGTGTTTCTTCCTCCCAAAGTGGTCATGTGCCCACATCTTCCTCCCAAAGCCATTGCGGAAACGCAACACAGTCACTTAAAAGTGAAAATCATCTATCATAGATTCACTGCATACTTAGAAGTTACGTGCTGCTGTTACTCTCTTACTCATATACTTGTTCCCTAGCTTGACCGTAATGTACTG
The DNA here is from genome assembly GCF_018294505.1 of Triticum aestivum. Classification (NCBI taxonomy): domain Eukaryota; kingdom Viridiplantae; phylum Streptophyta; class Magnoliopsida; order Poales; family Poaceae; genus Triticum; species Triticum aestivum. Next base: position 6,404,316 of record NC_057802.1, on the reverse strand, counting down.
TACTTCAAATTTTTTTCTGGGGTTAGCTTGCTTTAACATAGTAATAATCTGGTATTTATTAATACATTTTACCAGTTATCTTTCACATAGTACAGTAAGTAGAATGTCCACATACTGCAGTTATCCTTGCCTGGACCTCGTCATATATTTTTTCTTCTCATATACGATAGGTCTCTTGTATCTTTTCCCACAGAAAATGTATGTAACATGCTAGCCCCAACATGCATATGTAATTCTCCCAGACCTTCCTCCTCGTATCTTATTCTCTCTTTCCTAAGTCCTGTTGAACCCACACTATTGATCTGCGCTTGGTTTTGTTATGTTGCTAGGGTGATTTAAGAAAAAATTTACTTATCGTCAGTCTGGAGTTATTTAAGTTTGACGTATACACTTTACCTTTGCGCATGTGTGAATGTCTCAACTGATGAAACTTTATGGTAGTTAATGGAGCTTGAGTGCTCCTGACTTCTCTGGTATTTATGGTCTTCTATGTTTTCGCTTGCTGCAGACCTGATTCATGTCTTCTCGTCTGTGCCAAGGCACCTCAACTTCATCGATCACACTAGTGATATTGGATGGAAAGAGTACGTACTATCTGAACTTAGTAAGAATTTAGCCGCACTGGTATTAGTTTCACCAATATATTGTTGCAGGTCTCAGAGAGTGCAACCAGTCATAGTAGATGCTGGGATATACCTGGCTGGCAGGAATCAGTTCTTCCAATCCACAGAGAAACGGGCGACTCCAGATGGTTTCAAATTCTTCACAGGTATTATTATTATACCTCTGCTTCTACTTCCCCGTCCTTCCTTTCGACCAAATACTTTTCATCCTTATATGTGTTCCATTTCTGATAGGTTCTCCTTGGGTCATTCTAAACCGGCGGTTTATAGAGTACTGCATTTTCGGATGGGAGAACCTCCCTCGAACCCTTCTCATGTACTTCACCAACGTGATGCTGCCTCTGGAAGGTTATTTCCACTCGGTCGCGTGCAACTCGGACTTCCGTAACTTCACGGTGAACAATGACTTGCGGTACGTGGCCTGGGACGACCCGCCTCAGATGGAACCCCGGTTTCTAAACATTACACATTATGAGGAGATAGTGGAGAGCGGAGTGCCCTTTGCTAGGAAGTTCCGAGAGAAAGAGTATCTGTTGGACAGGATTGATGAGAAAATACTCCAGCGGTGGCGTCACAGACCTGTTCCTGGAGCGTGGTGCACAGGCAGGAAGAGATGGTTCAGTGATCCATGTTCCCAGTGGAGCAACGTCAACATCGTAAGACCCGGGCCCCAAGCCGAGAAGTTCCGCAGATACATGGACCGGATCCTGGAAGAATCGAAGTCAAGCAACAGCTCATGCGCGCAATAGCAGCACTGAACCGCGAGGCTGCATGCACTTTCCGGCAGTCGAGCGTGTCTCATTTTGCACAGATCGAGCGGCTCTCCACGTGTTCAGAACTCCGGCATTTCCGCCTCCCGTGGGAGCATTTTTGCTGCAGCTGGGTTGTGCGCACAGGGCCAAGGTGAGAGGGCGTGCCTATTCTTTCAGAGATATTTTTGGTAGCTGCCATGACTTGAAGGTCTCTTCTCACTGCTGCGTTGCATCCCAGCATTGTTGGAGGCCAGGGAGCTTTGGGCTGGGGGTTGATTACCTCAGCTTGTAGGGAGTGTAATTAGTAGCGATGAGTCGAAGGACCTTGTGCGGATGTTTATAGAACCTTGGTGGAATTCTTGGTGCTCCCATACGGAATTGAATCGAGAGAAAGGCAAAAAAACATGAAGGGTGGGGAATTTTGTTGGCCTTGTGGTTTTGGACTGGTTGCTGTTGTGCTTAACAGAACGCTCATGGTTTTTTTTTTCTCCTCTTGAACTGCAGAATGCAACCACATGTGACGTCTGATTTATCTTATCCAGTCTAATATGTCTATACATCGATGGCTGCATGCATCGTCTAGATGCAGAAGCCGGGGGTTTATCCTCCTTTTCCAAAAAAAAAATGTAGCAAGCTTTAGGATTATTATTATCAGGTGTAGGGTTGTAGAAAGAGTGGTTACCCAGCCTCGCTGGCTCTGACTAGAATCTGTTTCGATTTGGTTTGGAGGGCGTGAGTTAGTTCCGTTTCAGGGTGGGAATGGGCCGGGTCGACCCGTCGGGTCTTTGGCCCGACCCAAAAAAACAAGGCCGATGGTCAGTTGGGCCGGCCTTGTACAAAAAAAAGGGCCAGTAGAGCCGGCACAGAGTGACCCATTGGGTCAGCGGGGCCGACCCACCTCACCTCCGAGTACTGGAGTCCATCGGTATCACCAAATCCATCTTGCTAGCTTAGCTTATACGACAACGCGATTAGCCAATTATATAGTATACTAATGAGCCGAAACATCAACCAGCTAACTTGTACACGTACTAGAATCCATTAACCCAATCGTCCTTTATAAACCGGACGTGAAAGGAGCTGAAATTGTATATTGTGGTTCATTTGTATACTTTAATTATTTCAATCATGCATGTTCAGGTCATAATTTTGTTTTACTTGTAATAACATATTCTTGAGAATATTCTATGTGTAACCACAACCAAATATTTTATAAGAAAATAAAATTTGGGTTGACCCAAAGTACCCATCCGGCCGGCTAGGCCATTGACATTTTTGAATTGGGTTGACCCGTGGCCTCTCAAATTGGCCTCGAGGCCAACGGGGCCGGGTCCAAGGCCAGGGCCGGGCCCCATTCCCACCCTGAGTTCCGTTTCCTTCGGAAAACATGGCGCATTAGATTGAGAGTGGATTTGATCCAATGCGTTGTGGATTTTGGCAAGTAAACGGAGCGTGGGAGGCGCCTAACCTGTCCACCGGAGTGAAGCGGGAGCTGCGCCGCCGTTCTGGTCCTCGCCTCCCTGGAGGGAGCCGCCGCTGTCTGCAGTTGCATTTCTGTGGGGTGGCCCGTATGGGCGTTGAACGGCCAGGTAAAAGGCAGGACGGCTCGATTTTCTCTTTCCCTGAAAAAAAATCGACAGAGCTATGTGCCAAGCTTATTGCCGAAATCACAGTTAAGGATACTTCTTGCAAAGGTCACTTCCTTCTCCTTAGGAGCTGACAAGTGGCAACCTGTTAGTTTTTCCTTTTCTTTCGTACATTTGTTTTTCAAAACATTTTATCACTTGTACCGTACGTCCAAATCCTGAACCGTTTTCATCATTGGATTCTATGCCGAAATCTTCAAAACTAGATCCCATCTTAATAGGTTTCGACATTTTTTTTACAAAAAAACCTAAAAAAGACAGAAAACCGCTTTTTTCTTTTTCGAGAGGCACAATTGTACCTCTTGTGAAAGCAAATCTCTTCCTCCACAAGAAGCAAACTTGTACCTCTTCTGAAAGCAAATTTCCACTGGGTTTTTATGCGACGAGGTGGACCGTTCAGTGTACGCTTCGTTGGTTAACGAGATTAGATTCTTAATGCGCCTTAGACAAACTTGCATTACTCATGTCTCCCGTTCTCAGAATAAAGCTAGTGATAGTTTAGCGAGGTTTGCTAGAGATGAAGGTCGGACTATGACTTGGCTAGGGTCCGGTCCTGTGGAGACTTTGGAGATTGTCCATGATGATTGTAAAGACCTCGTGATTGAGTAATACAAGTTTGTTTCTCCCGCAAAAAAAAACTTGTGCCTATGATGGAAGGAAAAAATATAAGAAAACGTGTTTTTCCCTTTTCAAAAGGCACAACTATGCCTCTCGCGCAAGCAAACTTCTGCCTCCATAAGAAGCAAACTTGTACCTCTCATGAAAAGAAAAGAAAAACACGTTTTTCCCTTTCCTAGATGCGCAACTGTGCTTCTCGCGGAAACAAACCTGTGTCTCCATGAGAAGCAAATATGTGCCTCTGGTAGAAGAAAAAAGAAAACATACTTTTTCCTTTTCCGAGAGACACAGTTGTGCCTCTCGTGGAAGCAAACTTGTGTCTCTACAAGAAGAAAATTATGGCTCTCGTGAAAGAAAAAAAAATACATTTTTCCCTTTTCGAGAGGCACAACTGTGTCACTTGTATAAGCAAACATGTGCCTCCGAGAGAAGATAAATCTATGCATCTTGTGAAAGAGAAGAAAACACGATTATTTCGCACATTTGTTTTCCGATTTCTCCCCTCCAAACTATCAAGGAAACATGACGAAAACCGAAGAGAAAAAAAAACAAATACATGCCTTAGGGGGCCAGTCCATTAAATTGTTTTTGAGATGGTTCTATAGACCGGTTTTAGAGTCTTCCATGCGTTTTTTGTGTGTTTGCTTTATTGTTTTTTTTGTTTTATTCAAATACATGTTTATTTTTAATATGAGGTATAAGTTTTTGTATGCACATTAAATATATTTCAAATACATGACAAATGAATTTTCAAACACGCGGTGAAGGTTTTTTGTGTGATACAAAATATTTTTATGAATTCTGTGAGCATTTTTTATATTTTCTAAAAAACCATGAATATTTTTGAAATGCATGAACATTTCTTAAAATGTCACGATTTTTTAATAGTATGAAACATTGTTTTGAATCATGCAAACATTTTTCTTTAAAATGGCACAAGCATATTTCTAAAATACATGAACACTTTTTTAAATGGTAGATAACATTTGTTTTTTGGAATTTATGTGGACATTTTTTTACATTATATCAGCAATTGTTTAAATATGTCACGAACATATTTTTGAAATGACATGAACTTCTTTTTGAATTCTATCAACATTTGTTAAAAGTTGCGCAAACATGTTTTTACACTGCATGAGCATTTTAGAAATGCTAGATGACCATATCTAAAAATTAAGTAAAATATTTTCCCACTTACAAAATGTAAATAAAAGTAGGAAAAAAAAAGAAAGAACAAACGAAAAACAGAAGAAACGAACACATGAACGATACTGGGTCCGCTCACTAAAACCATCCTTGAGGCAACAGTGCATTCCGTCTCACGTCATGCAAGACATTTTTTTTTGACAGAAATCATGCAAGACATTGTTGCTCTATAGAAAAGGGCACTTCTTTTTGGTGACCTATAATCCACTTTTTTTCCGCATAGAGTTGTTTCCGTATGTTTCTTGATAACTTTACACCCTTACTATCTTCCAGCTAACGGATTTTTGATTCAGCATCATTAAAAGAAGTATCTGTTCGATACTCTCAATTTCTCACACATCGTGATGATCTTTGTATCAATGGTTGGGTTGCTAGGGATTGACCTGATCCCACCATGTTCGTTTTTAGTTCTCTCAAACGATCCAATTAATCGCCTGTCTGGACTTAAAAGATACTGAAGAATGTAAATCTAACTGACACCAAATTGAAAAACCAATGGCTATGTGTGGTTTTGTTTTTGCAGAAGCAAGAGGAATGAATGGAAGCAATTTTTTGTAGTACTGAGAATTCTTTTATTTTCAGAGATAAGAGAAGATCAAATCGGAAGAGTGAGGGGTAAAGTAAATCGTAATTATTAATTTGAATGATTTGGTGAACTTTTTTTTTGAAACAATCATAATTGGTGAGAGGCGCGTCTTGAGAGCATGGGACGAAACTACAAAGAGAAGAAATTGTGCACATCAGCAGTACTAATCCAAATGACCAAGACAGTCCATCCAATGGTTGGGTTGCTAGGGATTGACCTGATCACACCATGTTCATTTTTAGTTCTCTCAAACGATCCGATTAATCGCGCGTCCCTGTGTATGTTGTAGGGTGATGTACACTGCACCTTAGCCATTTATCACATTAACTCGAGTTTTCGGGATGTTTACAACCTATATTAATTAACAACACACCTATCATAATTTAAGGGAATTCATCACATATAGATAAAATAATAAGTGCTCCACCAACTTTTATACGCATGATTTTTTGATTACTTTCCCTTCATATATAACACTCGCTCTTCGGTCTTCATGAGAGTTGATAACATGAGGTTGTTTCGCTTTGTTATAACCTGTCAGCAGCACTAGCTTAGTTCACTAATTATGTGCCAATTACATAAACAACAGAGGATAACATGAGAGAAGCCAAAAAGACAAATGAGAATATTGGCAGGGAATAGGAGGCGTCGGTAACCAGGGTGGAGCGGCGACCTCACTTGCCACGAGGCTGAAAAATAAACATTTGCCTTGCCACGATGAGCGAGACCTCGAAATTGCATGGCTGGAAACCTGAAAATGATTGCCATTACAAATTATCTCATATGTTTCATTACACCATGCACATGAGAGAGCGACTTGAGAAGGCTTTCGTGCAGCTTTTAGTTTCCTCACAATTAGTGCCGCTACTGCTTGGGGAAATCAGGAGAAAAATGTTTCATATACTTCTAAGAATTGGGTTAATAGCACAAATCGATGATAACTTCCAGGGCTAAGATGCACAGAAATAATTATATAGCAGATAAGTTTTTTAATTGCTACTGTGGCCAATTTCTCCTTGAAAAATCATCGCTACCCAACTACTCTAGCCAAGTTCTTATTCTTTTCCATATTTTTCTGTAAAGATAAAACACCTGCGAATATACAGGGCACACACACATACTCTCCGGCTCTGTCGTTATTTAGTTCAGCCGCCGCCCGTCGTTGTCTTCGTCGTCCACGAGATTCCGTGGTTCATCATGCGGTCGTGAACTCCCTAGGTGGACGCGCAGCTGCCTAACTCCTCATCGCAAGGTCAAATTCCAAATCCGCCGGGCCGAAACCTTCTCGATTTCCTTAGCTGCATGGGAACCTTCCTCGTGCCTTGTTGATTAACCAACACACTGTGTTGGGATCTTGTGGTGAATGAGAGCCGTCGAATGGTGGGTCAAGGCTAATTTCTTGTAGATACAAGAGTTTTGAAGGGCTTTGGTGTAACTTTTAGTTTCATCACATTTGTGTCGCTACCAGCCCAAGAAATTAAGCAAGCAATGTTCTTACAATTTGGTTAACAATGCAAATCAATAATAATGTCCATTGTCAAGATGCACACAAAAATCAATGTAGAGCAGATATTTTTTAGTTGCTACTCTAGCCAATTTCTCTTAGAAAAGTCATTTATATGTGGCTATGCATACTTTTGTATATGCTTTTTTTTTAATTTTTGTTCTTGATATTGTTATACCTTGCTATCTTCCAGTTAGCTAACTTTTAATTCAGTATTATTCAAAGTTTTTGGCAATTCAATCCATTATGCAGTCATCCCGATGATTTACTACAAAATATAAAGTCAGATGCGCACGTGTGTGGTTTGGTTTCTCAAGGAGGGACGTGAATAAATGGAAGCCAATTTATGTTGCTGTGTTGGATGATTATTTTTAAAATTAGTGTCAAAATTTCATTTCGAAAATGAGAGAGAACCTAATCAAAAGAGCAAGGACTAAATGAAACTACACTTACATCCTTGAATGATTTTCAGGAGCAACTCTTTTTAAATAATCGTAATTGTTTTGAGCCATAGACGAAAATAAGGAAGAGAATAGAGGGTACACATTCTCATTACTAATCCAAACAATCAAGAGAGTCCATCCAATGATTGCATGTTAGGCTGATGGATCGCTATGGGTCGACCCAATCCCGACCATGTACGGTTTTAGTTCTCTCAGAAGATATTGGTAATGTTTGTACTGCTTGTTTGGCACATGGGTGGGTACGATGAATCACCTTCTTACACCTGCATGCCTTATAGGGTGAAAGCCGTAGCACCTTTGCGATTTACTGCAACATCTCAAGCTTTCAAGCTGTGTAAAACCTATATTAATTAAGAAAAATATACCTACCCTAACTCAAGGAATTTATCACTTGTAGATAAATAAGTTCTCCACCAACCTTCACTTGTATGAATATTGAATTTTCCCTTTATAAAGCCACTCTCTCTTCACTGCAGTAGATACACATGTTGGGTGGTTTCACTTTGCTTTAACTTGTTGATAGCATTATCTTATATCATCACAAAGGTGAGCTAATAAAGAGATAAATGAGTACATGACCAAGAATAGAAGGTGTCAGTAATCGTGGTGGAGAGACAACTCCACATGCCACGGGATCTAAATGATCATGGTGTTGAGTCTTCTTGCCAAATCGAGCGATCTCACAAAACTGCAAGGTTGGAAGGCTAAAAAAGTTACCATTACGAGTCATCGCGTGCATTTGATTAGACACTTTGCACATGGATTATAAGCAAGCATGAAGGACCTTCCTGTTAGGGAGAGCGATTTGAGCCAGTTTTGACGTAACTTTTGGTTTCATCCACAATTTGCAATTTGTGTTGCTACCGCTCGAGGGATTCACAACAATTTTTTAAATATAGTTCTTATAATTTAGTGATAATGGCGTCAATCGATAATAACCTCCATAGCTATGATGCATAAAATATCACCATAGGACAAATAAATTTTAAACAGCTACTCTTTCAATTCTCTTTGATAAGTTACTTATATGTGCCTAGAGTTCTTCTAATATTTTTCTCTCTCCATATTTTGATATGAAGATAAAACACTGCCACTGCGCCGTCGAGCCATGCAGTGGCAGGAGCCGTTCCATATAGTTTTTTTGCTTGATAACTTTACACCATTTCTATCTTCCACCTAACTGATATTCAATTTGATAATATTCAAAGTTTTTGTCATTTCAATCAGCTTCCCACACAACCCAATGACTCATGATGAAATTGTAAATTAGATCTGTGTGTGGTTTGGTTTCTCGAGTAGGAACATGAATAAATGCAAGCAAATTTTTATATCATTTGGAACAAAATTTCTTTTCATAATTGAGAGAGGACCAAAGCAGAAGAGTGAAGAATAAATGAAACAGTGATTACGTCCTTGAATGATTTCCAGGAGCAACATTTTAATGATAAATGATGGGAGCTTCATACGAAAACAGGGAAGATAGAGGGTGCACATTCCCACTATTAATCCAGACAATTAAGAGAGTCCTCCAATGGTTTCATGCTAGTCTAGGGATCATCCCCGTCCGTGGTTGTCCCCGATTTTAGTTCTCTAGAATGATCATATTAATTTATTAATGTGTGCACTGCTTGTTTGGCACATGTGTGGGTCCAATTATTCTTCTACAAGACTTACATCTCTGTATCTTGTAAGGTGAAACTTGTAGCATCTTTTTTTTTTCGGAACGAAACATATAGCATCCTAGCAATTTACTTCACCGCTTCATGCTTTAAGATGTGTAGGATCTATATTAGTTAAGAAAATTACAACTACCATAACTAATGCAAATTTATCATAAGTAGATAAATAAGTTCTCCACCAACTTCCTTTATATAAGCCACTCTCTTTTCACGGGAGTATATATATATATATATATATATACACACACACACATGTTGGGTGGCTTCACTTTGTTTTAACTTGTTGGTAGCATTAGCCCATCAAATAGGTCATAGTCACATAAACAAATGAGCACGCGATGAAAATAGGAGGCGTCGGTAATCGGGGTTGAGCGACGATGTCGAATGCCACATGATCAAAATGAGTATGGTGCTAGGACGGCCTTCGTCCCAAGTCGAGCCAGATCTGGAAAACGTACCACTAAGGGTCTAGAACATCTACCATTACGAGTCATCTTGTTTGCTTCATTAGACACTGGGCACGTGGATTAGAAGCAAGCACGAAGGACCTTCCTGTGAGTGAGAGAGAGAGAGGGAGGGAGAGAGAGAGGCCCGATCAAGTTTTTACGTAACTTTCACTTTCATCACAACTTATTTAGTAACGTAAAAAGAACCTCCATTACTAAGTTGCATAAGAAAGGAAAATTGTTATAGAACAGTTAACTCTTAAATTGCTACTTTGGCCAATTTCTCTTTGAAAAGTTATTTATATGTGCATGGAGTTCTTTTTTGCTTTTTTTCTCTACATATTTTCATCTGAAGATAAAACACATGTGAATATACGTGACACACGTATTATCTCCGGTCCTGCTATTATCCACTTCAGCCGCCGCCGCGTCCTGTCGTCGGCGGGATCCCATGATTGATGCGTCCGCAAACTCTCCCGATGGCACACAGCCGCCCAGCTCCTTGCCGCAAGGTCAGATTCCTAACCCTCCGGGCGGAAACCTCGGCGCAATTTCTTGAGCTGCCCGGGAACCTGTGTGGGGATCTTGTGGGGAACGAGAGGCGAGGGTTTGTATTAGCAGAATGGACAATCAAGAGAACAAGGAAGATAGAGGGTGCACATTCCCGCTATTAATCTAGACGATCAAGAGAGTCCTCCAATGGTTGCATGCTAGTCTAGGGATCAGCTCCGTCCGTGGGTTGTCCCCGATTTTAGTTCTTTGGAATGATCATATTTAATGTGTGTACTACTTGTTTGGCACATATGTGGGTCCGATTATTCTTCTATAAGTCTGTCATATGTGTACATCTCTACATCTTGTAAGGTGAAACATGTAGCATCTTAGCAATTTACTTCATCGGTTCATGCTTTAAGATGTGTAGAATCTATATTTGTTAAGATAAGTACAACTACCATAACTAAAGGAAAAATATCACATGTAGATAAATAAGTTCTCCAGCAACCTTTTTTTTGGGACTAGAAATAGGGATCTTTATTGCATAATAGAAATTATGTTACAATCAGCCATAAGGCTTGCAGCTATAAAGGAGGAGCAGACTCCAACCAACAATCTGAAACTGATAAAGCAGTAGCATGTTTAGCACATAAGTCAGCCCCAACATTGGCTTTCCTATTGATGTGCCGAACCGAAAAAGAAGCAAACTCCATGGCTCTTCCCTTGATTTCATCGAAGATAGGCGTCACAACCGACCTGAGATTGTGATGCGAGTTCCAGAGATTCACGACCTCTAGGCAATCAACCTCCATTACCACATGCGAGTAGCCCCTCAATTGTGCAAATATAACACCTTCTCGCATGGCCAAAACTTCAGCAATGAAGGGATCCGTGACACCGAGCAAAGGCTTACTCCAAGCACCCATGAAGGAGAGATGAGAGCGCGCCACCCCCCTGCACCTCCAGTTCGAGCTTGGCTGTCAATCGCCCCGTCCGTGTTGATTTTGATCCAGCCCGGAGCTGGTGGAATCCACCCTTGGCTAGTACGCAATTGGCGATGGTCCTTCGGAAGCTCCAAAAGAGCTAGATCATCTCGGGCCCATTTAATCGCCTGCATTGGGTTCTACCCTTCCTCATCATGTGTCCATTTGTTCTGTGTGGTCCAAATAGAATACATAATCGTAATAATTTTGCATCTCTCTGAATCTGAGAACATAGTATCCACCACTAGGTCCCTCGCCCATGTGTGCGGGTGTAGCCTTGGAAGTTTGATCCCAAGGACTTCTTTTGCTGCTGTCCAGAAAGCCTTAGCATGAGAACAAAGGACCAAGGCATGCATCAGATCCTCGTCCATGGCTTTGCATAGATCACAAAGCGATGTGGTGCGGATATGACGATAGTGCAATGTAGCATAATCTGGAAGGATGCCCCGGAGCACCCCCTCCACCAGAAAACCCGAACTCTAGGTATGACCTTGAGTTTCCAAAGAGTGGTCCACAACTGTTTTTCCGACGTTGAAGTCTCCACTACTGTCCCTTCCTCTAGAGCACGCAGCTCGTCTCGAGTCACCAGGGCACGGTAAGCTGATTTCACAGTGTATTCACCGGATTTTTCAAGAGCCCACGCTAGGACATCTTCTCCACCATTGAGCCGAATTGGGATATTTAGTATTGCCTCGGCATCGGGTGCAAGAAAATTTCGCCTCACTACCTGAACATCCCAAGTACCAGACTGGTGATCGATTAGTTCAGAGACCCGCTCGATATGATCGGTCCCTTGCCGTCCTGTAGGCTTGAGATAGGTGGTGGAAGGAATCCAAGTGTCATTCCAAATAGAAATTGACTCGCCATTGCCTACCCTCTTGATTAGACCTGTTTGCAATGTTGTGCGCCCCGCTATGATCGCCTTCCATGTTGCAGAGGCAGAAGCTGGAGCATTAGCCTGCATGAAATCTCCATTAGGAAAATATTTTCCTTTGAGAACTCTCGAACAGAGGGTATCCGGATGGGTTAGGAGCCGCCACCCATGCTTCCCGAGAAGCGCCAGATTGAACTTCTCAAACTCCCGAAAGCCCATCCCGCCCTGTACTTTTGGTGTGGACAGCTTCTCCCAAGACATCCAATGCAGAGAACGCCTGTCGATAGAGCTACTCCACCAGAATTTTGCCATGGATGATGTGAGCTGTTTGCAGACCTTCTTTGTCAGCTTGAAACAACTCATGCTATGGGTGGGAATGGACTGTGTAACAGATTTTAGAAGTACCTCCCTCCCGGCACACGCCAGGTAGTGTTCTGCCCATCCATGCATACTAATGCGGCTTCTTCCTCCGATATGCTCGAAAGAACCACTAGTGATGCGCCGCACCGCTGTTGGTAGGCCCAAATAACGTTCCATGAAAGCTTCAAGAAAAATTCCCAACTCCTGTTTCAATGCCTCGTGGACCGGTGCAGTTGTATTCGGACTGAAGTAGATTGAGCTTTTTTCTTTATTCACAGCTTGTCCCGAGCAGTCCGAGTAGATCCGAAGAATGTCATGCAATCTGCGTGCACTCTGCAAGTGAGCACCAAGAAAAAGAAGACTGTCATCTGCAAATAGCAGGTGGTTCACCCAGGGTGAGTTTACACTCACACGTATTCCACGATCAACTGCCGGGCCACCATAACTGTTCAGAAGGGATGTAAAACCTTCAGCGCAAATGAGAAATAAAAAGGGAGATACTGGATCCCCCTGACGAAGTCCTTTAGTTGGCTGAAAGAACAGAAGGAGAGCACCATTCACCTTGGCCGAGAACCTAACTGACGAAACACACTTCATAATGAGTCTGATAAACGAATCACAAAAACCCAGTCCAGTCATCATCGCCTCAAGGTAATGCCACTCAACTCTGTCATATGCTTTGAGCATATCTAGTTTTACCGCGCATGAAACATTTTTTCCTCTCCTTTTCCTCTTCATTGCATGTATACTTTCATAAGCCACAAGAACATTGCCAGTGATCAAGCGTCCTGGCACAAAGGCACTTTGCTCCTGCCCTATGATCTCATCCATCATACTCCGTAGTCGGTTAGTAATAGCTTTAGCGGCAATTTTGTACAGTACGGGACAAAGAGCAATGGGCCGAAACTGTGAAATTCTTTGGGGATTGCGTACCTTGGGAATAAGTGTAATAGCAATATCATTTAGTCCCAAAGGAAGCTCACCACCATTTAAGAAATCCAACACATCCGCCGTCACATCTTCCCCTATCAAACTCCCGTTTCTCTGAAAGAAATCGGCCGTGAATCCATCAATCCCGGGTGCTTTGGACGGGGTCATTTGGAATAAGGCTATCTTCACCTCCTCGACAGTAAAATCCTTCTCTAAGGATTCATTCATGGCTGCTGTAACATGAGGAGTGACAAATGCTAGAAGTTCATGAAGGAAATATGCCCTAGAGGCAATAATAAAGTTGTTATTTATATTTCCTTATATCATGATAAATGTTTATTATTCATGCTAGAATTGTATTAACCGGAAACTTAGTACATGTGTGAATACATAGACAAACATAGTGTCACTAGTATGCCTCTACTTGACTAGCTCGTTGAATCAAAGATGGTTATGTTTCCTAGCCATAGACATGAGTCGTCATTTGATTAACGGGATCACATCATTAGAGAATGATGTGATTGACTTGACCCATTCCGTTAGCTTAGCATTTGATCGTTTAGTATATTGCTATTACTTTCTTCATGACTTATACATGTTCCTATGACTATGAGATTATGCAACTCCCGAATACGGAGGAACACTTTGTGCGCTACCAAGCGTCACAACGTAACTGGGTGATTATAAAGGTGCTCTACAGGTGTCTCCGATGGTACTTGTTGAGTTGGCATAGATCAAGATTAGGATTTGTCACTCCGATTGTCGGAGAGGTATCTCTGGGCCCTCTCGGTAATACACATCACTAGAAGCCTTGCAAGCAATGCAACTAATGAGTTAGTTGCGGGATGATGTATTACGGAACGAGTAAAGAGACTTGCCGGTAACGAGATTGAACTAGGTATTGAGATACCGACGATCGAATCTCGGGCAAGTAACATACCGATGACAAAGGGAACAACGTATGTTGTTATGCGGTTTGACCGATAAAGATCTTCGTAGAATATGTGGGAGCCAATATGAGCATCCAAGTTCCGCTATTGGTTATTGACCGGAGACGTGTCTCGGTCATGTCTACATAGTTCTCGAACCCGTAGGGTCCGCACGCTTAACGTTCGGTGACGATCGGTAATATGAGTTTATGTGTTTTGATGTACCGAAGGTAGTTCGGAGTCCCGGATATGATCACGGACATGACGAGGAGTCTCGAAATGGTCGAGACATAAAGATCGATATATTGGATGACTATGTTTGGACTTCGGAAGGGTTCCGAGTGAGTTTGGACAAATACCGGAGTACCGGGGGGTTACCGGAACCCCCCGGGGAGTGTAATGGGCCTCATGGGCCTTGGTGGAGAGAGGAAGGGGCGGCCAGGGCAGGCCGCGCGCCCCCTCCCCCTCTAGTCCGAATTGGACAAGGAAGGGGGGGCCCCCTTTTTCCTTCCCCCTCTCTCCTCCTTCTTCCCTCCTACTCCTACTCTTGGAAGGGGTGGAATCCTACTCCCACCGGGAGTAGGACTCCCCGTGGAGCGCGCCTAGGAGGCCGGCCTCCTCCCCCTCCTCCACTCCTTTATATACGGGGGAGGAGGGGCACCCCAGAGACACACAAGTTGATCATTGATCTCTTAGCCGTGTGCGGTGCCCCCCTCCACCATAATCCACCTCGGTCATATCGTTGCGGTGCTTAGGCGAGCCCTGCGTCGGTAGCTTCATCATCACCGTCATCACGCCGTCATGCTGACGAAGCTCACCCTCGAAGCTCTACTGGATTGTGAGTTCGTGGGATGTCGCCGAGCTGAACGTGTGCAGATCGCGGAGGTGCCGTATGTTCGGTACTAGGATCGGCCGATCATGAAGACGTACGACTACATCAACCGCGTTGTCATAACGCTTCTGCTTTCGGTCTACGAGGGTACGTGGACAACACTCTCCCCTCTTGTTGCTATGCATCACCATGATCTTGCGTGTGCGTAGGAATTTTTTTGAAATTACTACATTACCCAACAGTGGTATCAGAGCCAGGTTTATGCGTAGATGTTATATGCACAAGTAGAACACAAGAGAGTTGTGGGCGATACTAGTCATACTGCTTACCAGCATGTCATACTTTGATTCGGCGGTATTGTTGGATGAAGCGGCCCGGACCGACATTATGCGTACGCTTATGCGAGACTGGTTCTACCGACGTGCTTCGCACACAGGTGGCTGGCGGGTGTCAGTTTCTCCAACTTTAGTTGAATCGAGTGTGGCTACGCTCGATCCTTGTTGAAGGTTAAAACAGCACATACTTGACGAAATATCGTTGTGGTTTTGATGCGTAGGTAAGAACGGTTCTTGCTCAGCCCGTAGCAGCCACGTAAAACTTGCAACAACAAAGTAGAGGACGTCTAACTTGTTTTTGCATGGCATGTTGTGATGTGATATGGTCAAGACATGATGCTAAATTTTATTGTATGAGATGATCATGTTTTGTAACGGAGTTATCGGCAACTGGCAGGAGCCATATGGTTGTCGCTTTATTGTATGAAATGCAATCGCCATGTATTTGCTTTATAGCGATAGTCGTAGAAGCAATAGTTGGCGAGACGACAACGATGCTACGATGAAGATCAAATTTTCGCGCCGGTGACGATGGTGATCATGACGGTGCTTTGGAGATGGAGATCAAAGGCACAAGATGATGATGGCCATATCATATCACTTATATTGATTGCATGTGATGTTTATCTTTTATGCATCTTATTTTGCTTAGTTCGGTGGTAGCATTATAAGATGATTGTCGGTGTCAAAATCGGCAGATCTCGGGTAGGGGGTCCCGAACTATGCGTCTAAGGTCGATGGTAACAGGAGATAGGGGACACAATGTTTACCTAGGTTCGGGCCCTCTCTATGGAGGTAATACCCTACTTCCTGCTTGATTGATCTTGATGAATATGAGTATTACAAGAGTTGATCTACCACGAGATCGTAATGGCTAAACCCTAGAAGTCTAGCCTGTATGACTATGGTAATGAGTATCTGTCCTTTCCGGACTAAGTCCTCCGGTTTATATAGGCACCGGGAGGATCTAGGGTTACACAAGGTCGGTTACAAAGGAAAATAATCTACATATTTGGTCACCAAGCTTGCCTTCCACGCCAAGGAGAGTCCCATCTGGACATGGGTGCAGTCTTCGGTCTTCGTATCTTCACAACCCATCAGTCCGGCCCATGGCTAACAGGCCAGACACCCGAGGACCCCTTAGTCCAGGACTCCCTCAGTAGCCCCTGAACCTAGCTTCAATGACAAGGAGTCCGGCGCGCAGATTTGTCTTCGGCATTGCAAAGCGGGTTCCCCTTTCCGAACTCTAAGATAGTCTCCGGACGTGATGATTGTATCCGGACCTGTAACACACACCACACACAACCGCAGAGAGAATATAATACTCTGCGAGTCCAATCTGCTGATGACGTCATATCTGTCCGGTCGTAATTTTGAACTGTTGTCTCGCCTGCGGCCCCACGTTCCGAAACGTGGTTGTCATTGACACGTCTTATACAAGCAGAGATTGTGTCCCCTTATTAAGGGATTCTTTTATCAACACGGGCGTGGGTAACCCAACCGTCCTCGGGGTACACCTCCTTGGGAATAGGCAAATTTTAAGGCACGGGAGGAAGCGTTCGATATTCTCGCTTCCTCCAAGGATTAGGGTTTGCCCTCAATCCCTTTGTTCGGGGGCTCATGTTCTATTACGGATTAGATTTTCATGACCTCGCCCTGAACTCTATTCTTCTCATCTCGGCATTTATCGTCACGTGTGAAGCCTTCCTCCAAACTCCTCGACACTTCGGCTTGTGGCTCAAGACCTTCAATGTGAAACCACAAATGATAGAGGGGGAGCAGGCGGAGTGCGGTGGCACCTTAGTGAGCAAGCTTGCCAGCGCTGTCTGGCTAAAAGGATCTTTCAAAGAATCTTCCAACTTATGGCAGCAGGAGTGGTTCTATATCACCGAGCCCCGCGGTTCCAAGTGGGCAGCTGCGCCTGCATTTCGATCCAGCCCCCCAATTCAGCTTGCATCGTGGATTAATAAGGGGTTGGACTGGGGATCATTTGACGAGGTGCGGACTCTGCAAAGTCGCATCCTAAGCCTTATAGAGAAGGATATCGATATTGTCAACATTATTCAGGTAATGCTGGTTCGCCGGATCCTGCCGTGCCAGCGACGGACACTCCGTCTGTGGGAGTTTAACCCAGAAGGGCCACGGACTCTTCAGCACTTCTTCGGCACTATGCATGAAGGAATGTGGAAATTATTCTTCGGGAGACGAAAACAATGGCCGGACACCACCGAAGATACTGGCCTAGACTGTAACCATCCGGACACCCCGGTAAGTACTCATCCGCCGAACACCTCATAATCAGATATTCTGTGGTAAGACACTGAGCAAACCATCTTCTTCCAGGGCTGGATAAAGAAAGCGGAACGGATTAGGTGTCCGGCCCCTCTTCCCGAAGACTCAGCGGACCCCTTGTTAACAAGGATGCTGGCACCAGCACCGCATCAGGCGCCGGCAGGGGAGGGCAAGGTGGAGAGTGAGAAGACTCGGGATGACCTTCGTTCCGGCGGTAAATTAGATACTGAGTCTGGAGAAATCGACACTTCCTCGCCCGAAGACGAAGGCGAAAGAGAAGCCAGTATCCCTTCTCCATTCAGGAGGAAAAGGGCCGCCTTTGAAGGTTGGGAGGGGCGGTCTCCCAAGAGAGGCAAGATGCCACCGTCGAGCGGCTCGGGATTGGAAGGCGACGCCAGTGAACGGCTCCGTCATGAGGACAAGCCCTCAACCAAACCGTAAGTGAATCCGGGATACTTTGATGGCGTCCCGTTCCTTTCATGTTACCGAAGAGATACGTAACGTGTCTGTGTATTTTTACAGTCCGGCACAGAGTTTTTTTGGGCAATCCTATTCTTCGGGAGATCTCCTCCCAGAGATGATGGAAAGCGAGACGCCTCCCTCGACCTCCTCGCCCAATAAGGCGGACGACTCCGAAGTGACATCTCGGAGGGTTATTCTTGATCAACAAGCGGTGCAGTGGATGAAGGAGGCAGTACCCGAAGGTGGACGTCCAATCGTTCGGGATTCGGGGGCCAATAATGAAGGCCCCGGACTGTCCGGTTTTCAGCCAATGATGATTCTGGAGACGGGTGAACGGGTTCCTTCAAAGGATGGTCGTGCTCCTTTAGCGGCTTCCGGAGACCCGGCGGCGCCGGATATCTTGAGGGACATACTGCAAAAAGCATCTGTCTAATAGGAACAGCGTACCTTGATGGGTACGGTGGTTGAGAAGATTCTGTCCGTGAAAGGCGGATTGAATGAAGCCTTCATGAGCCTGCTAAGAGGCTTTGAGGTTTGTAATGTAATGTTTTCAGCTATATTTTATTTGCAAAGATGCACCTGTGTATAGGTAGTAGCCCCTGAGACTCGTGTTGGCTTCCCATGGGAGGCGAACGGAGGATCAAGAAGAAATATTCAAGGACTAATCTGATTAACTGGAACACAGGCTGCTTCCCCCTGGCTACTTCCCAGACTATGGATATTGCCGAGCTGCAACGGAAGCTTGATGTGGCAGGGGATGACATTGCGTTAATCAATATGCGTCTTGACGAGTCGCAAGGTATGTATTTGGGGCAGTCCCTATACATTTTTGTGATATAAGCATGACGCTGAAGGTTATATACTGGAATATGCATGACTGCAGATGGTGCTGCCGCCGTTGAAACTCTTTGGGCGGAGCTGGCCCGGGCCAAGGAGCAGGCCCGGTTTAGTAATGCGGCGGCCGAAAAGGCATCGGCTGAGCTAAAAGCCGAACAAGCTGCTCGGCGCCAAGACGAGGAGAAGATATCCACGATGGCGCTCGAATTAAAAAATGCTGCTAGCCGCTGTGAACTTCTTGAGAAGGAAAATGAAGCCAAAACGGTGGAACTTGACAGGGCCTTACAAGAGGGAGAGAAGCGCGGTCTGAATCCAGAGCAGCCCGTGAGGAGATCCGGCAAGCTGGGGAGATTGCGGCCGGTAAGCCCTTTTTGCTACAGACCAAGTTCGGCGATCCGAACTATGCTAAGCTTAACCAGGTGTGGAGTTCTCCGGACGAGTTTTTAGACTTGCCGAAGGGTTCTTCTGATGCGGCGCAGTTTTACCAAGCGCGAGAGGGGTATGCAACGGAGAAGCTTTTCTGGTCACAATTTGGCGCATCGAAGCGCCCTCTGTTGCTAAATGAACAGATGTCTCAATGGGCCGAGCTTCATAGGATGTCCGGCTCTGCCATGAAGAACGTCATAAGCCGGCTGTGGCCGACTGAGCCTGTTCCGAATAGCTACTTCGGCTTGGTGTAGTGGCTCATTGATGCGGTGCCACGTATCGACGCTGTGAAGCGGTCGGCGTGCATTGAGGGTGCACGGATGGCCTTTGCCCTTGTCAAGACATTCTGGGGGAAGATGAAGGCCATCGATGTTGCGGCGAAGAGTCTGTCGGTGTCAAAACCGGCGGATCTCGGGTAGGGGGTCCCGAACTGTGCGTCTAAGGCGGATGGTAACAGAAGGCGGGGGACACAATGTTTACCCATGTTCGGGCCCTCTCGATGGAGGTAATACCCTACTTCCTGCTTGATTGATCTTGATGATATGCGTATTACAAGAGTTGATCTACCACGAGATCGTAGAGGCTAAACCCTAGAAGCTAGCCTATGATTATGATTGTTGCCGTCCTACGGACTAAACCCTCCGGTTTATATAGACACCGGAGGGGGCTAGGGTTACACAGAGTCAGTTACAAGGGAGGAGATCTACATATCCGAATTGCCAAGCTTGCCTTCCACGCAAAGGAGAGTCCCATCAAGACACGGGACGAAGTCTTCAATCTTGTATCTTTATAGTCCAACAGTCCGGCTAAAGGATATATTCCAGCTGTCCGAGGACCCCCTAATCCAGGACTCCCTGGTACTTCCGTGCTCATCCGAGTACAAGGCAATCGGACTATATTGCTTTAACACTTTCACTTAGCCATAGGAGTTTGACGGTGGGGCTACTATATAGCCCCTGGTACTTCCGCGCTCATCCGAGTACGGGGCACATACATACATGACCGGGAAACCGGCCCTTCGTTAATGCGGAGGAATCACGAATATTCCGCTGAGTCATCGAGTGGTTGACCAGTCTCGCGCTTTATCATGACAGTCAGTTTTCGGCTTTCTCTACTGAGGTGCTCATCCGGATGAGCCAGAGCACAATTGCAGTAGTTCTCCCGGTGCCACCTTAGCCGATAGAGCGGAACGTAAGGTAGCAAAACACGGGAGCCGGGCTAACCCAACTATTGACCAAAGACATGATTCGGAGCTGATGCATATAAGGCCAAACTCGCGACGCCGAACACTCCCTAAGGTATTCGGACTTTACCAAATATACCGGGTGGAGTAACGCCCTTGATAATGAACCCTGAATTTCCAGGTACGTGCATTTGTCTGACGTGGCGAAATGCCAATAACGCCAGCATCCCTCTCGGTTGTGTTGAGTATCCGGGGGGTGTGAAGCAACAAGAGACAGTAAGAAAGGTTTACACAGGGTCTTAATCTAAAAAGAAACCTTTGAGCGGGGCCCTGCTGCACGTCTGCGCCTGTGTCTCCGTTGTGCCGTATCCTGGAAGGGTGTAGCACGATTGTCATCTGTAAAAGAGAAAAACTTAGGTAAAAGTCTTCATGCGAAAAATTGATTATTCTTAATAGACCATTAAAATTCAATCTAAATAAGGTCAAGCCGAACAATAGTTCTTTTTTACATGCGGGAAGCCCCTAGTGCCACCTATGGGGGTATATCCATATACCCAGTCTCAGGTTTATCTGAGCTGTTATAACCAGTGGTGCGCCGGACTTGTCTAGCCGTGTCCGCGGTCTTGACGACCGATCATTTATTCTGGTTGGAGAGGCCATTCAGTGTTCGGCTGCTAAAGCCGCCACACATTCTTCCGCACACAAGGAACACTCTGTGTTTCCGCTAACTATGATGATGCCACGTGGACCGGGCATCTTAAGCTTAAGATAAGCGTAATGCGGTATTGCGTTAAAACGAGTGAATGCCGTTCTTCCGAGTAGTGCTTGATAGCCGCTTCGGAATGGAGCGATGTCGAAGGTTAACTTTTCACTTCGGAAGTTGTCGGGAGAACCGAATACAACTTCTAGTACTAGAGAGCCCGTGCAGCGGGCCTCTGTGCCTGGTATTACTCCTTTAAAGGTAGTATTGCTTTGGCTAATTCTTTTCAGGTCTATCCCCATTTTGCGGACTGTGCCCTGATATATCAGATTAAGACTACTACCGCCGTCCATAAGGACTCGGGTGAGATGCTATCCGTCAATTATTGGGTCTAGCACCAAGGCAGCCGATCCTCCGTGCCGGATACTAGTCGGGTAATCCCTGCGATCGAAAGTGATCGGGCAGGCCGACCAGGGGTTGAACTTGGGGGTTACGGGCTCCACGGCGCATACGTCTCGGAGTGCGCGTTTGCTCCTCGTCTTCGTTACGTGAATCATGTTCACTGTTTTGACTTCTGGTGGGAATTTTTTCTGTCCCTTAGTGTTTTGCTGGCGAGGCTCATCTTCGTCTTCACTTGGTGTCTCCCTCCCCTCGTGTTTGGCGTTTAGCTTGCCGGCCTGCTTGAAGACCCAGCATTCTCTGTTGGTATGATTTGCAGGTTTGTCGGGGGTGCCATGAATCTGACATAATCTGTCTAGAATCTTGTTTAGGCTGGACGGTCCATCTCTGCTGCCTTTGAATGGATTTTTCCGTTGACCGGATCGTGAGTCCCTGAATCCGGCGTTCACCGCCGTGTTGTCTGGGCTATCTTCATTGTTTCGATGCTTGCTTTTGTTGCGTCGTGGTTTTCCATTGCCATCCCTGACTTCGGATGTGCTTGGGTCGCTGGTGCCGCTACGGGCCAGCCAACTATCCTCGGCCGCGCAAAAGCGGGTCATAAGGCTTGTTAGGGCTGCCATTGTCCTCGGTTTTTCCTGGCCGAGGTGTCTGGCGAGCCATTCGTCCCGGACACTGTGTTTGAAAGCCACTAAGGCTTCGGCATTCGGACAGTCGATGATTTGATTCTTCTTAGTGAGGAATCTGTTCCAAAGCTTTCGGGCTGACTCTCCGGGCTGTTGAATTATATGACTTAAATCGTCTGCATCCGGAGGTCGGACATAGGTCCCATGAAAATTAGCCCTAAAAGCATCTTCAAGCTCTTCCCAACTTCCAATTGAGTTTTCGGGGAGGCTCTTCAGCCAATGCCGAGCTGGTCCTTCAACTTGAGGGGCAAGTATTTGATGGCGTGGAGATCATCTCCGCGAGCCATATGGATATGAAGGATAAAGTCCTCAATCCAGACCCCCAGGGTCTGTCGTTCCGTCGTACGCCTCTATGTTCACGGGTTTGAATCCCTCTGGGAATTCGTGATTCAGCACCTCATCGGTGAAGCATAGGGGGTGCGCTGCACCCCTGTATTTGGATGTGTCATGGCGTTCTGACGGTTGTATTGTTTGGTTTTGATTCTGCGCCGGAGCACGCTTCCTAGATCCGTAGATGGACCTGGTCATACCGGCTTTTTGATACAAGTCCTTACGTGAATCGTGTGCTGACTTGTGTGCGACATCGTTAGCCGCCCTATCGCGGCCACGGGGTGGTCGATCCGGCTGATCGGTAGTTTTATTTTTCGGCTGTATAGGCTCTAAAGCCTCGTCATCGAATTCAGGCAGCAGCTTGCGCTTTGGATAGCTCTTTGTGTGGCGACTGCCACCGTACTTTTCTTCAGCGTCGAGCACTTTGTTCCATCTACTATTGAGTGTATTTTGCGCGGCCTTAAGCCTTTGCTTCTGCTTCTTTAGACTCCTTGCGGTGGCAAATAAGCCTTCTATGGATATTCTCTTGCTCCATGTGCCTATCCGGGATGATGTGTGCATCGTCGTCCGGACTATTCTCCTCTCCGGAGGCAGGTTGATTAGCTTTACCCTCGGCTTCGCCGTGATTGGACAGCGGCTCTGTACTATGTTCGCCGTCCGCTGGTTCATCCTGCTCTATCGCCGGGTCCCCATGGTCGTCGTTCCTTTGGAGTCGACCAGGGTATTATTCTTTCCTGCGCTGTTGTCGCTGTTTTTGCCGAG
Source organism: Triticum aestivum (assembly GCF_018294505.1). Taxonomy (NCBI): domain Eukaryota; kingdom Viridiplantae; phylum Streptophyta; class Magnoliopsida; order Poales; family Poaceae; genus Triticum; species Triticum aestivum. The sequence continues at coordinate 6,380,980 of NC_057802.1, read as the reverse complement.
GTGGGATTTGGAGCGGCGCCTACGTCGTCGCTTTGGTTGCTTCTCGAGGGGACTATCCTTCGCTGCATCCTTCCGTTCCTCGTCATTGTTTTCTTTGGGTGTATCCACCATATATATATATATATATCGTGTGATGAAGTGGCTGTCCAGCGCCCTGTGGGCGGTGGTTCCTGTTCCTCTCCGGCATCGTCGTCCATACCCTCGATTTCTTCGGAGCCGAAATCGAGCATGTCGGATAAGTCGTCGACAGTGGCTATTAAGTGGGTGGTGGGTGGGGAACGAATTTCTTCGTCGTCCGCTTCCCACTTAGGCCGGACACAGTTCGGCCAAGGACCTCCTGACAAGGAGAGAGACCTTAATGAATTTAGCACATCGCCCAAGGGCGAGTGCTGAAAGATATCCGCGGAGGAACACTCCATGATCGGCGCCCAATCAGATTTGATAGGCACGGACGCATGCGGTTCGGAGCCCGTGGCCGGGGATGAAGGAGGCAGTACCCGAAGGTGGACGTCCAATCGTTCGGGATTCGGGGGCCAATAATGAAGGCCTCGGACTATCCGGTTTTCAGCCAATGATGATTCTGGAGACGGGTTTCTTCAAAGGATGGTCGTGCTCCTTTAGCGGTTTCCGGAGACCCGGCGGCGCCGGATATCTTGAGGGACATGCTGCAAAAAGCATCTGTCTCGCAGGAACAGCGTACCTTGATGGCTACGGTGGTTGAGAAGATTCTGTCCGCGAAAGGCGGATTGAATGAAGCCTTCATGAGCCTGCTAAGAGGCTTTGAGGTTTGTAATGTAATGTTTTCAGCTATATTTTATTTGCAAAGATGCACCTGTGTATAGGTAGTAGCCCCTGAGACTCGGGTTGGCTTCCCATGGGTGGCGAACGGAGGATCAAGAAGAAATATTCAAGGACTAATCTGATTAACTGGAACACAAGCTGCTTCCCCCCTGGCTACTTCCCAGACTATGGATATTGCCGAGCTGCAGCGGAAGCTTGATGTGGCAGGGGATGACATTGCGTTAATCAATATGCGTCTTGACGAGTCGCAAGGTATATATTTGGGGCAGTCCCTATACATTTTTTGTGATATAAGCATGACGCTGAAGGTTATATACTGGAATATGCATGACTGCAGATGGTGCTGCCGCCGTTGAAACTCTTTGGGCGGAGCTGGCCCGGGCCAAGGAGCAGGCCCGGTTTAGTAATGCGGCTGTCGAAAAGGCATCGGCTGAGCTAAAAGTCGAACAAGCTGCTCGGCGCCAAGACGAGCAGAAGATATCCACGATGGCGCTCGAATTAAAAAATGCTGCTAGCCGCTGTGAACTTCTTGAGAAGGAAAATGAAGCCAAAACGGTGGAACTTGACAGGGCCTTACAAGAGGCGAGAGAAGCGCGGTCTGAATCCAGAGCAGCCCGTGAGGAGATCCGGCAAGCTGGGGAGATTGCGGCCGGTAAGACCTTTTTGCTACAGACCAAGTTCGGCGATCCAAACTATGCTAAGCTTAACCAGGTGTGGAGTTCTCCGGACGAGTTTTTAGACTGACCGAAGAGTTCTTCTGATGCGGCGCAGTTTTACCAAGAGCGAGAGGGGTATGCAACGGAGAAGCTTTTCTGGTCACAATTTGGCGCATCGAAGCGCCCTCTGTTGCTAAATGAACAGATGTCTCAATGGGCCGAGCTTCATAGGATGTCCGGCTCTGCCATGAAGAACGTCATAAGCCGGCTGTGGCCGACTGAGCCTGTTCTGAATAGCTACTTCGGCTTGGTGCAGCGGCTCGTTGATGCGGTGCCACGTATCGACGCTGTGAAGCGGTCGGCGTGTATTGAGGGTGCACGGATGGCCTTTGCCCATGTCAAGACATTCTGGGGGAAGATGAAGGCCATCGATGTTGCGTCGAAGAGTCTGTCGGTGTCAAAACCGGCGGATCTCGGGTAGGTGGTCCCGAACTGTGCGTCTAAGGCGGATGGTAACAGGAGGCGGGGGAGACAATGTTTACCCAGGTTCGGGCCCTCTCGATGGAGGTAATACCCTACTTCCTGCTTGATTGATCTTGATGATATGAGTATTACAAGAGTTGATCTACCACGAGATCGTAGAGGCTAAACCCTAGAAGCTAGCCTATGATTATGATTGTTGCCGTCCTACGGACTAAACCCTCTGGTTTATATAGACACCGGAGGGGGCTAGGGTTACACAGAGTCGGTTACAAGGGAGGAGATCTACATATCCGAATTTCCAAGCTTGCCTTCCACGCAAAGGAGAGTCCCATCCGGACACGGGACGAAGTCTTCAATCTTATATCTTTATAGTCCAACAGTCCGGCTAAAGGATATAGTCCGGCTGTCCGAGGACCCCCTAATCCAGGACAACCTCAGAGTCCATCCAAGGGCAAGGACCGTCACGCACCGGAGCTTTATTTTGAAGACGTCCTAGAGGCCACCCGCTTGATAGAGGGTCAATGCCTGAAAGACATAATATTCGAGTGAGGTGTATGAGGATTGTAAAAGATAATTTTATAGTTAATCTGTCGGAGTAAATGGCCACGGGTAGCCTAATCGACTCCCCCTGGCTCTTCGAAAAATTATCAGGCCATTCAAGCCTTCAAGCATACAAAGCATAGGGCCGCCTTCCCCCGGCCGGCTATCCCCAGGGCCGACTCCCAGAAGGCGACCCAGCCTTAGAAACCTCCCCCAAGAAAGATACGAGAGGACCGACTCCCAGAAGCCGGCCATGAAGAAAGCCGGCTCTCAGAAGCCGGCCAAGACTGCACCCACTAAGACTGTACCCACATAACGGCGATAGGATGGGGTGTGGCCGCAGTACAGCCCACTACCCCCGAATCCCGGAACAGGCATTGCCACAGGGCGCCGTACGGGCCAGCCATCCCCCGTCCGACGCGGCACTGTAGCCGTGTTGGCCTCGATGTCACCCACGACAGGCGCCAGTACGGCCCGTAGGCGGCGGGCCCCTTTTGCCAGAGAGACACCCGAAGGCGGCCTGGCCTCCTCTAGTCGGCCAGGGGTGTGGCCGGCTCCCAATAGCCGGCTACCTCCCTTCCTCGAAACATGTGCCTCATTAAGGAGACAAGACGAGGTAAGGCTACAGTGGGAGCCCTCTAGGCGGTGACACTGTAGCCACGCTTACCTCAACAAAGCTCTCGTCATCAGAGGCGAGGCGACAGTAACCAGCCGCCGACAAAGCCCCCAAGCGGTGGGGCCGGCCTGTCGGCCAAGAGGCCGGCCGCCGGCGGGACCCACCAGTCGGCGGGCCCCAATGACCGGCGGAGAAGCCGACGAGCATATATGCTGATGGCTGGGACCCGCGCCCAGCCGGATTACCATTGTACCCCTGGGGGTAGGCCTATATAAACCCCCCGGGACACCCATGCAAAGGGTTGATCTCATAGAATTCCACACACCACATAGAGAGAAAAGGAGAGCTAGCCTTGCCCTTCTTCTTCCTCTAGCCAAACAGCTCAAGGAGCGCTTGTAGCTACTTGTATTGATCTAGTGATCATGCGGAGACCCCGCAGAGCAGGACTAGGGGTGTTATCTCCACGGAGAGCCCCGAACCTGGGTAAGATCCGCCGGCGTGCATGTCTTCGCCTCATCCCGTTTCCAGGCACCGGCGATGTTTTACTGGCTCCCACAATGATAAGCCACCCGTTGGCATATGTCGCACCTACCACCCGACATTTGGTGCCCACCGTGGGGCCAGGTGCACCGTCGTCCGGAGACCTGTTCTAGACGGGAACCCTCTTCCTCCCCCGCGAGCGCAGCCAGCCTGCTACGCCCGATGGTGCTTGCCCCGACGCGCTGATAGGCGTCGACGACGCCTGCGCAGCGAGCTGCCTCGCCGATCTTCTTGGCGAGACTTGCATCTCCGACAAGCCTGCGTCCGACGCGGGCACGGACTACCCCGAGAGCCGCCTCGTCAGCCTCCTCGACCAGCTTCACGTCTCCAGCGAGCTTGTTGTGGACTTGGAGTCGGTCGGCTCCACCGACCCGATGCTTGTCGACTCCGACACGGCATCGCTCGACGCCTACCCCTCCGACGTGGTAGTCTTCGACGACCCTCTCCCTCGAGCTGACAGCGGCAGCAGTGCTGTCACTGAGGTGCTGGTCATCAGCCACGTCGCCGACTTGGGCGAGAACGCCCACGACGCCCTACAAGCGGCGATGCATGACTTGTCCGTCCCCATCCCGGCCGACGCCGACGCCGAGACCCTGGAGGCACGCCGCCTCGCCCTCATCGCGGAGGGTCAGACGATAGCCTCCATGAGACGCCTCACCGAGGCTCACCAGCGCGAAGTCGACCGCGCTGCCTTTGGCACGCCGCCTCATGCCGGGCCGAGCCGAGCCGGCCTCGTCAAGAAGCGCGGCGCGGCCATCGCCAGCATGCTGGGGGCAGACCGCCCCGTCTACGCCACACCGCTCGAGAATCTGCGAGTCGCTCATGCGGCCGCAGAAGAGCTGGATGGGCTGGGGGCTAATGAGCTCCCCTACATGACAAGGCGCATCCAGCAGCTGATCGACGCGGCCGCAGAACGGCATGAAGCCGGCGCTCGCGCTGAGAGTCCTCCCCCACGCCGAGAGCACGCCGCGACATCCCGGTCGCCGACTGCGAGCGGCACCCGCGCAAGGAAAGACAAGGAGCCGGCTGCTAGCCGCAGCCGGACTCGAATCACCATCGAGCGCGATGCGGAAGGCCGCCCTCGAGCAGTGGAGCGCCATGGCAATCCGCCTCCTCCCCCGCCTCGTGGGGAGAGATATCCCACCCCGCCGCCTGTCACACATCCGACTCTTGGTGGCCGACTAGGCCACCGCGAAGGAGTCGGCGAGAACGACGCCCGCCACCGGATCGACCGCCTAGCTCGATCCCTGGCGCTAGAAGAAGACGATGTCGGCCCGCCATGCTTTGGCCCCCGCATCCGCGATGAGCCCTTCCCCAAAGGGTTCTCGCTCCCCAGAGACACGCCCAAGTACAACGGCTCGGTGAAGCCGGAAGATTGGCTCATCGACTACTCTACCGCTGTCAGCATAGCGAACGGCAACAGGCACGTAGCCGTGAAGTATGTCCCTCTCATGCTGCAAGGCACGGCACGCACCTGGCTCAACAGCCTCAAGCCCTACAACGTCAACAGCTGGCTGGACTTCACGGAAGTCTTCGTCCGCAACTTCACCAGCACGTACAAGCGACCTCCCAAGCCCCGCCAGCTCTCCTTATGCGTCCAAGGGCCCAGCGAGTCGACCCGCGACTACCTCACGCGGTGGGCCGAGCTCCGCAACTCCTGCGAGAGGGTGCACGAGGTTCAAGCCATCAAATACTTCACCGCCGGGTGCCGAGAGGGCACCCTCCTCAAGCACCGACTCCTCTACGACGAGCCGGCTACCCTCGACGAGCTGCTGGTCATTGCAGAGAAGTACGCCACGGCCGACTCCTCAATGAAGAGCGAGCTCCGAGTGGACGCCTCTGGGAAGGTGCTCGCTCCGGCTCCCAAGACGCCGGCTGGCGACTCCAATCGGCGCCCCTACCAGAACGACCACAAGCGCAAGGCCCCTATGCCGCCTTCCACCAGTCGGCAGGTGGCCACAGTCGAAGATGAGCAGCCCGAAGAACGGCCCGCTCCCAAGAAGAAGGGCGGCAGGCCGGCTTGGCAGCCGGCCTTCTCCTACGAGCAGATGCTCGATGCCCCCTGCAAGTTCCACAGCGGCGCGAAGCCGTCGAACCATACGACCCGAAAGTGCCACTGGCTCACACGGATCTCCAAGGGCGAGGGGCTGGTGCCGCCTCCGCCTCCCGGCCCGCCGCCTCCAGCCCCCCAGCAGCCGGCTGCTCGACCAGCAGTCAGAGCCATTCAAGATGAGTTCCCTGATGAGCACGCCGCCTACGTCGTCTTCACGAGCCAGGTTGAAGACAAGCGTAGCCGGCGCCGACAGCACCAAGAGGTCAACGCAGTCGCCTCCAGCAACCCCGAGTTCATGCATTGGTCCGAAAGGCCTATCAATTGGAGCCGTGCCGATCACCCAGAGGTGATGCCGTCCCCTGGCTCCTACGCATTGGTGTTGGATGTCACCCTCGCAACGGAGAGGCGGGCTGCCCGATTCTCTCGCGTTCTGATTGATGGCGGAAGCAGTATCAACATACTGTACCGCGACACCATGGAGAAGTTGAACCTCAAGGCGAAGCAGCTCATGCCAAGCCGGACCGTGTTCCATGGCATCGTACCCGGCCTGTCCTGTTCCCCGATCGGCAAGATCAAGATGGATGTTCTCTTCGGGGACAAGGATCACTTTCGCCGAGAAGCGATCTGGTTCGAGGTAGTGAATCTGGAAAGCCCTTACCACGCCTTGCTTGGCCGACCTGCTCTGGCCAAGTTCATGGCTGTGCCCCACTACGCCTACCTGAATATGAAGATGCCGAGCTCGAAGGGGATCATCACTGTAGCCGGCGACTACAAGAAGTCCATCGAGTGCGCTGCAGCCAGCAGCCGGCTGGCCGAGTCCCTCATAGTGGCAGAAGAGAAGAAGATGCTGGAGCGAGTTGTGGCCATGGACGACATGCAGCCTACCTTGTCCCCCAACCCCAAGGAATATGATGCGCAGGGCTCCTTCCAGCCGGCAAGGAGATGAAGCAGATACCTCTGGACCCAGAGAACCCGGAGAGGTTTGCAGTCATTGGTGCAAACCTGGACAGTAAATAGGAAGGCGAGCTCGTCGACTTCCTCCGTGAGAATCGAGACATCTTTGCATGGTCCCCAAAGGACATGCCGGGTGTTCCGAAGGATTTCGCCGAGCACAAGTTACACGTCCGAGCGGACGCGAAGCCGGTGAAGCAGCCTCTCCGCCGACTGTCAGAAGAGAAGAGAAGAATCGTAGGAGAAGAGATAGCCCGGCTCCTTGCTGCCAGCTTTATTATGGAAGTGTTTTTCCCAGAGTGGCTTGCCAACCCAGTCTTGGTGTTGAAGAAGAACAACAAATGGCGTATGTGTATAGACTACACTAGCCTCAACAAGGCCTGCCCCAAAGATCCGTTTGCTCTGCCACGGATTGATCAAGTGATAGACTCCACAGCCGGATGCGAGCCGTTGAGTTTCTTGGACGCCTACTCAGGATACCACCAGATTAAGTTGGACCCAGCAGACCGCCTGAAGACCGCCTTCATCACACCATTCGGAGCTTTCTGTTACCTGACTATGACATTCGGCTTGAGGAATGCATGTGCCACTTTTCAGCGTTGCATGCAGAAATGCCTCCTCAAGCAACTTGGCAGAAATGCCCACGTCTACGTAGACGATATTGTGGTGAAGACAGAGAAGCGCGGCAACCTGCTGGAAGACCTCAAAGAAACACGCGAGATCATGGTGATGCATAGCAACGAGAGGGGAGAGTGTTGTCCACGTACCCTCGTAGACCGACAGCGGAAGCGTTATCACAACGCGGTTGATGTAGTCGTACGTCTTCACGATCCGACCGATCAAGTACCGAACGTACGGCACCTCCGAGTTCTACACACGTTCAGCTCGATGACGTCCCTCGAACTCCGATCCAGCCGAGTGTTGAGGGAGAGTTTCGTCAGCACGACGGCGTGGTGACGATGATGATGTTCCACCGACGCAGGGCTTCGCCTAAGCTCCGCAACGGTATTATCGAGGTGTAATATGGTGGAGGGGGGCACCGCACACGGCTAAGAGATCTCAAGGATCAATTGTTGTGTCTCTGGGGTGCCCCCTGCCCCCGTATATAAAGGAGCAAGGGGGACGCAGCCGGCCAAGGGGAGAGGCGCGCCATAGGGGGGAGTCCTACTCCCACCGGGAGTAGGACTCCTCCTTTCCTTGTGGGAGTAGGAGAAGGGAAGGGGGAAGGAGAAAGAAGGAAGGGTGTGCCCCCCTTCCCTAGTCCAATTCGGACCAGACCATGGGGAGGGGTGCGGCCACCTTTTGAGGCCTTTCTCTCCTTTCCCGTATGGCCCATTAAGGCCCAATACGAATTCCCGTAACTCTCCGGTACTCCGAAAAATACCCGAATCACTCGGAACCTTTCCGAAGTCCGAATATAGTCGTCCAATATATCGATTTTTACGTCTCGACCATTTCGAGACTCCTCGTCATATCCCCGATCTCATCCGGGACTCCGAACTCCTTCGGTACATCAAAACTCAATAAAACTGTCATCGTAACGTTAAGCGTGCGGACCCTACGGGTTCAAGAACTATGTAGACATGACCGAGACACGTCTCCGGTCAATAACCAATAGCGGGACCTGGATGCCCATATTGGCTCCCACATATTCTACGAAGATCTTTATCGGTCAGACCGCATAACAACATACGTTGTTCCCTTTGTCACCGGTATGTTACTTGCCCGAGATTTGATCGTCGGTATCTCGATACCTAGTTCAATCTCGTTACCGGCAAGTCTCTTTACTCGTTCTGTAACACATCATCCCGCAACTAACTCATTAGTCACAATGCTTGCAAGGCTTATAGTGATGTGCATTACCGAGTGGGCCCAGAGATACCTCTCCGACAATTGGAGTGACAAATCCTAATCTCGAAATACGCCAACCCAACAAGTACCTTTGGAGACACCTGTAGAGCACCTTTATAATCACCCATTTACGTTGTGACGTTTGGTAGCACACAAAGTGTTCCTCCGGTAAACGGGAGTTGCATAATCTCATAGTCATAGGAACATGTATAAGTCATGAATAAAGCAATAGCAACATACTAAATGATCGAGTGCTAAGCTAACGGAATGGGTTAAGTCAATCACGTCATTCTCCTAATGAGGTGATCTCGTTAATCAAATGACAACTTATGTCTATGGCTAGGAAACATAACCATCTTTGATTAACGAGCTAGTCAAGTAGAGGCATACTAGTGACACTCTGTTTGTCTATATATTCACACATGTATTATGTTTCCGGTTAATACAATTCTAGCATGAATAATAAACATTTATCATGATATAAGGAAATATATAATACTTTATTATTGCCTCTAGGGCATATTTCCTTCAGTCTCCCACTTGCACTAGAGTCAATAATCTAGTTCACATCGCCATGTGATTTAACATCAATAATTCACATCACCATGTGATTAACACCCATAGTTCACATCTCTATGTGACCAACACTCAAAGGGTTTACTAGAGTCAATAATCTAGTTCACATCGCTATGCGATTAACACCCAAAGAGTACTAAGGTGTGATCATGTTTTGATTGTGAGATAATTTTAGTCAACGGGTCTGCCACATTCAGATCCGTAAGTATTTTACAAATTTCTATGTCTACAATGCTCTGCACGGCGCTACTCTAGCTAATTGCTTCCACTTTCAATATGTATCTAGACCGAGACTTAGAGTCATCTAGATTTAGTGTCAAAACTTGCATCGACGTAACCCTTTACGACGAACCTTTTTGTCACTTCCATAATCGAGAAATATATCCTTATTCCACCAAGGATAATTTTGACCGCTGTCCAGTGATCTACTATTGTACTCCCTTGCCAAAATCAGTGTAGGGTATACAATAGATCTGGTACACAGCATGGCATACTTTATAGAACCTATGGCCAAGGCATAGGGAATGACTTTCACTCTCTTTCTATCTTCTGCCGTGGTCGGGCTTTGAGTCTTACTCAATTTCACACCTTGTAACACAGGCAAGAACTCTTTCTTTGACTGTTCTATTTTGAACTACTTCAAAATCTTGTTAAGGTATGTACTCATGGAAAAACTCATCAAGCGTCTTCATCTATCTCTATAGATCTTGATGCTCAATATGTAAGCAGCTTCACCGAGGTCTTTCTTTGAAAAACTCCTTTCAAACATTCCTTTATGCTTTGCAGAATAATTCTACATTATTTCCGATCAACAATATGTCATTCACATATACTTATCAGAAATGCTGTAGTGCTCCCACTCACTTTCTTGTAAATACAGGTTCATCGCAAGTCTGTATAAAATCAAATGCTTTGATCACACTATCAAAGCGTTTATTCCAACTCCGAGATACTTGCACCAGTCCATAGATGGATCGCTGGATCTTGCATATTTTGTTAGCACTTTTAGGATTGACAAAACCTTCTGGTTGCATCATATACAACTCTTCTTTAATAAGGAATGCAGTTTTGTTTATCCCTTTGCCAGATTTCATAAAATGCGGCAATTGCTAACATGATTCGGACAGACTTAAGCATAGATACGAGTGAGAAACTCTCATCGTAGTCAACATCTTGAACTTGTCGAAAACCTTTTTGCGACAATTCTAGCTTTGTAGATAGTGACACTACTATCAGCGTCCGTCTTCCTCTTGAAGATCCATTTAATCTCAATGGCTCGCCGACCATTGGGCAAGTCAATCAAAGTCCATACTTTGTTCTCATACATGGATCTCATCTCAGATTTCATGGCCTCAAGCCATTTTGCGGAATCTGGGCTCACCATCGCTTCTTCATAGTTCGTAGGTTCGTCATGGTCAAATAACATGACCTCCAGAACAGGATTACCGTACCACTCTGGTGTGGATCTCACTCTGGTTTACCTACGAGTTTTGGTAGTAACTTGATCTGAAGTTACATGATCATCAGCATTAACTTCCTCACTAATTGGTGTAGGAGTCACAGGAACAGATTTCTGTGATGAACTACTTTCCAATAAGGGAGCATGTACAGTTACCTCATCAAGTTCTACTTTCCTCCCACTCATTTCTTTCGAGAGAAACTCCTTCTCTAGAAAGGATCCATACTAAGCAACGAATGTCTTGCCTTCGGATCTGTGATAGAAGGTGTACCCAACTGTCTCCTTTGGGTATCCTATGAAGACACATTCTCCGATTTGGGTTTGAGCTTATCAGGATGAACCTTTCCGAAGTCCGAATATAGTCGTCCAATATATCGATTTTTACGTCTCGACCATTTCGAGACTCCTCGTCATATCCCCGATCTCATCCGGGACTCCGAACTCCTTCGGTACATCAAAACTCAATAAAACTGTCATCGTAACGTTAAGCGTGCGGACCCTACGGGTTCGAGAACTATGTAGACATGACCGAGACACGTCTCCGGTCAATAACCAATAGCGGGACCTGGATGCCCATATTGGCTCCCACATATTCTACGAAGATCTTTATCGGTCAGACCGCATAACAACATACGTTGTTCCCTTTGTCACCGGTATGTTACTTGCCCGAGATTTGATCGTCGGTATCTCGATACCTAGTTCAATCTCGTTACCGGCAAGTCTCTTTACTCGTTCCGTAACACATCATCCCGCAACTAACTCATTAGTCACAATGCTTGCAAGGCTTATAGTGATGTGCATTACCGAGTGGGCCCAGAGATACCTCTCCGACAATTGGAGTGACAAATCCTAATCTCGAAATACGCCAACCCAACAAGTACCTTTGGAGACACCTGTAGAGCACCTTTATAATCACCCATTTACGTTGTGACGTTTGGTAGCACACAAAGTGTTCCTCCGGTAAACGGGAGTTGCATAATCTCATAGTCATAGGAACATGTATAAGTCATGAAGAAAGCAATAGCAACATACTAAACGATCGAGTGCTAAGCTAACGGAATGGGTTAAGTCAATCACGTCATTCTCCTAATGAGGTGATCTCGTTAATCAAATGACAACTTATGTCTATGGCTAGGAAACATAACCATCTTTGATTAACGAGCTAGTCAAGTAGAGGCATACTAGTGACACTCTGTTTGTCTATATATTCACACATGTGTTCTGTTTCCGGTTAATACAATTCTAGCATGAATAATAAACATTTATCATGATATAAGGAAATATATAATACTTTATTATTGCCTCTAGGGCATATTTCCTTCAGGAGGAAAGTAGAACTTGATGAGGTAGCTGTACCTGCTCCCTTATTGGAAAGTAGTTCATCACAGAAATTTTTTCCTGTGACTCCTACACCAATTAGTGAGGAAGCTAATGATGATGATCATGTAACTTCAGATCAAGTTACTACTGAACCTCGTAGGTCGACCAGAGTAAGATCCGCACTAGAGTGGTACGGTAATCCTATTCTTGAGGTCATGTTACTTGACCATGACGAACCTACGAACTATGAGGAAGCGATGATGAGCCCAGATTCCGCAAAATTGGTTGAGGCCATGAAATCTGAGATGGGATCCATGTATGAGAACAAAGTGTGGACTTTGGTTGACTTGTCCGATGATCGGCAAGCCAACGAGAATAAATGGATCTTCAAGAAGAAGACAGACGCTGACGGTAATGTTACTGTCTACAAAGCTCGACTTGTTGCGAAAGGTTTTCGACAAGTTCAAGGAGTTGACTACGATGAGACCTTCTCACCCATAGCGATGCTTAAGTCCGTCCGAATCATGTTAGCAATTGCCGCATTTTATGATTATAAAATTTGGCAAATGGATGTAAAGACTGTATTCCTGAATGGATTTCTGGAAGAAGAGTTGTATATGATGCAACCTGAAGGTTTTATCGATCCAAAGGATGCTAACAAAGTGTGCAAGCTCCAGCGATCCATTTATGGACTAGTGCAAGCATCTCGGAGTTGGAATGAACGTTTTGATAGTCTGATCCAAGCATATGGTTTTATACAGACTTTTGGAGAAGCCTGTATTTAATGGAAAGTGAGCGGGAGCTCTGTAGCATTTCTAATATTATATGTGGATGACATATTGTTGATTGGAAATGATATAGAATTTCTGGATAGCATAAAAGGATACTTGAATAAGAGTTTTTCAATGAAAGCCCTCGGTGAAGCTGCTTATATATTGGGCATTAAGCTCTATAGAGATAGATCAAGACGCTTAATTGGACTTTCACATAGCACATACCTTGACAAAGTTTTGAAAAAGTTCAAAATGGATCAAGCAAAGAAAGGGTTCTTGCCTGTGTTACAAGGTGTGAAGTTGAGTCAGACTCAATGCCCGACCACTGCAGAAGATAGAGAGAAAATTAAAGGTGTTCCCTATGCTTCAGCCATAGGCTCTATCATGTATGCAATGCTGTATTCCAGACCTGATGTGTGCCTTGCTATTAGTTTAGTAGGGAGGTACCAAAGTAATCCAGGAGTGGATCACTGGACAGCGGTCAAGAACATCCTGAAATACCTGAAAAGGACTAAGGATATGTTTCTCGTTTATGGAGGTGACAAAGAACTCGTCGTAAATGGTTACGTCGATGCAAGCTTTGACACTGATCCGGATGACTCTAAGTCACAAACTGGATACGTGTTTATATTGAACGATGGAGCTATTAGTTGGTGCAGTTCTAAGCAAAGCGTCGTTGCAGGATCTACGTGTGAAGCGGAGTACATAGCTGCTTCAGAAGCAGCAAATGAAGGAGTCTGGATGAAGGAGTTCATATCCGATCTAGGTGTCATACCTAGTGCATCGGGTCCAATGAAAATCTTTTGTGACAATACTGGTGCAATTACCTTGGCAAAGGAATCCAGATTTCACAAGGGAACCAAGCACATCAAGAGACACTTCAATTCCATCCGCGATCAAGTCAAGGAGGGAGACATAGAGATTTGCAAGATACATACGGATCTGAATGTTGCAGACCCGTTGACTAAGCCTCTCTCACAAGCAAAACATGATCAGCACCAAGACTCCATGGGTGTTACAATCATTACTGTGTAATCTAGATTATTGACTCTAGTGCAAGTGGGAGACTGAAGAAAATATGCCCTAGAGGCAATAATAAAGTTGTTATTTATATTTCCTTATATCATGATAAATGTTTATTATTCATGCTAGAATTGTATTAACCGGAAACTTAGTACATGTGTGAATACATAGACAAACAGAGTGTCACTAGTATGCCTCTACTTGACTAGCTCGTTGAATCAAAGATGGTTATGTTTCCTAACCATAGACATCAGTTGTCATTTGACTTGACCCATTTCGTTAGCTTAGCATTTGATCGTTTAGTATATTGCTATTGCTTTCTTCATGACTTATACATGTTCCTATGACTATGAGATTATGCAACTCCCGAATATCGGAGGAACACTTTGTGCGCTACCAAACATCACAACGTAACTGGGTGATTATAAAGGTGCTCTACAGGTGTCTCCGATGGTACTTGTTGAGTTGGCATAGATCAAGATTAGGATTTATCACTCCGATTGTCGAAGAGGTATCTCTGGGCCCTCTCGGTAATACACATCACTATATGCCTTGCAAGCAATGCAACTAATGAGTTAGTTGCGGGATGATGTATTACGAAACGAGTAAAGAGACTTGCTGGTAACGAGATTGAACTAGGTATTGAGATACCGACGATCGAATCTCGGGCAAGTAACATACCGATGACAAAGGGAACAACGTATGTTGTTATGCGGTTTGACCGATAAAGATCTTCGTAGAATATGTGGGAGCCAATATGAGCATCCAAGTTCCGCTATTGGTTATTGACCGGAGACGTGTCTCGGTCATGTCTACATAGTTCTCGAACCCGTAGGGTCCGCACGCTTAACGTTTGGTGACGATCGGTAATATGAGTTTATGTGTTTTGATGTACCGAAGGTAGTTCCGAGTCCCGGATATGATCACGGACATGACGAGGAGTCTCGAAATGGTCGAGACATAAAGATTGATATATTGGATGACTATGTTTGGACTTCGGAAGGGTTCCGAGTGAGTTTGGACAAATACCGGAGTACCGGGGGGTTACCGGAACACCCCGGGGAGTGTAATGGGCCTCATGGGCCTTGGTGGAGAGAGGAAGGGGCGGCCAGGGCAGGCCGCGCGCCCCCTCCCCCTCTAGTCCGAATTGGACAAGGAAGGGGGCCCCTTTTTCCTTCCCCCTCTCTCCTCCTTCCTTCCCTCCTACTCCTACTCTTGGAAGGGGTGGAACCCTACTCCCGGTGGGAGTAGGACTCCCCGTGGAGCGCGCCTAGGAGGCCGGCTGAGGGAGTCCTGGACTAAGGGATCCTCGGGGGTCGGGCCTGTTATTCACTGGGCCGGACTGATGGTCTGTGAAGATATGAAGGACGAAGACTATACCCATGTCCGGATTGGACTCACCTTGGCGTGGAAGGCAAGCTAGGCGACCGACTATGAAGATTCCCACTTATGTAACCGACCCCATGTAACCCTAGATCTCTCCGGTGCCTATATAAACCGGAGAGATAGTCCGGATAGACGGATACTCATTGCCATATTCATATAGGCTAGATTTCTAGGGTTTAGCCATTACGATCTCGTGGTAGATCAACTCTTGTAATACTCATATTCATCAAGATCAATCAAGCAGGAGGTAGGGTATTACCTCCATAGAGAGGGCCCGAGCCTGGGTAAACATCGTGTCCCCCGTCTCCTGTTACCATCGATCCTAGACGCAAAGTTCGGGACCCCCTACCCGAGATCCGCCGGTTTTGACACCGACATTGGTGCTTTCATTGAGAGTTCCACTGTGCCGTCGGCAAAGGACTCGATGGCCCCTTCGATCGTCAGTGATGACGTTGTCCAGGGAGAAACCTTTCTCCCCGGACAGATCTTCGTATTCGGCGACTTCGTACTGCGGGCCAACTCGCTTGGCCATCTGGAGCAGGTCGATAGCCACGCCCCTGGCCATCAGGTCAGATTTGGAAGCTTGAACTACGTCGCGAATATCCGTGGAGACTTGATCTTCGATGGATTTGAGACCGTGGCGATCGCTCCACCTCTCTCCAATGAACATGACTCAAATCTGTCATCGGATCACATCCAGGAGATGGATCCTGTCGCTACAACGGCCGCAGAGCCGAAGCAGATCGTACCCTCCGAGGCCACAAAGCCCGTGGCATTGGAGCCGCACACGGACTCGACATCCTACAATGCTTGCGTCAATGGAACTCTGGACTCGTCTCCGACCTCACGTTCCGGATCGGGTGCACCTGCGGACACCGAGCTCGATCGGTTATCGATTTTCGAATTTAGTGCCGCAGACATCTTCCAGCATTCACCTTTGGGTGACATACTAAACTCTTTTAAGAACTTGTCCTTGGAGGAAGACTCACAGCCGAACTATGTTCGGTTCAAGCTAGAGGCGGACAACGAGGAATTTTGCTTCCCACCCGCCACCCACTTCATAGCCACCATCGATGACTTAACCGACGTGCTCGACTATGGCTCCGAAGACATCGACGATATGGATGACGATGCCAACAAGGAGCAAGGCCAAGACCCGCCATTTACTGGACGCTGGACGGCCACCTCTTCGTAAGACGTATACATGGTTGATACACCTAAAGGATCGGGCGACGACAAAGAAGAGCCAGACGCAAATAAACCCTCTGAGACGCAGTCCAAGCGTCGGCGCCCCAAACGCCGCTCTAAGCCTCGTCGCTCAAAAGATAGCAACACTGGCAACGGAGAAAATAGCACTCCGGGCGACGCCGAAAATAACGAAGACCCTGTCGAAGCTACATCCGAACAGGAGGAACATGACAACATGCAAGATAACCCTAACGAACAGGCCATAGAAGATGACTCGGAGGACGATAGTTACCGTCCGCCCTCCGAGGAGGAGACAAGCCTCGGCAACGATGATTTTATCGTGCCTGAGGATCCTCTGGAGCAGGAGCGCTTTAAGCTTCAGCTCATAGCCACTGCAAGGAGCCTGAAAAAGAAACAGCAGCAGCTTCAAGCCGAACAAGATCTGCTCGTCGACAGATGGACTGATGTCCTGACAGCTGAAGAATACGGCCTCAAGTGCCCAGCCAAGAGCTACCCAAAACGCAGACTGCTACCTCAGTTTGATGATGAGGCACCAGATCCCATACCTCCCTCGCGCAATGTGGACCGACCACCACGTGGTCGAGATAGAGCGGCGGACCGGCCACCCCGCGGTCGAGATAAAACGGCAACCCAGGCCGAACAGCAGCCCGCCCCACCGCCTCGCAAAAACAGGGACAGACCATCTCGGGACCATACATACGATCTCCGGCAAGAATTGGACAGTAGAGCAGGATATACAAGATCGATCTACGGATCACGAGGCCGTGCCTCGAGGCACGATGACGGCTACCTATTCGGACGTGACAAACCTAGCCACGCCCGGCCGAATGCCGTAGACGGACTCCATCAGATCTACGCCGCGATGCGGCCCGGTACAGAGGTGCCACACACCCTCTCTGCTTCACAGATGAAGTACTGGATCATGAATTCCCTGAGGGGTTCAAGCCCGTCAATATCGAATCATACGACGGCACAACAGATCCCGCAGTATGGATCGAGGATTTCATTCTCCATATCCATATGGCTCGAGGAGATGACCTCCACGCCATCAAATACCTTCCACTAAAGCTTAAGGGGCCAGCTCGGCACTGGCTCAACAGCCTGCCTGAAAATTCTATCGGCAGCTGAGAAGAGTTGGAAGAAGCTTTCCTGGACAACTTCCAAGGAACCTATGTCCGGCCACCAGACGCCGATGACTTAAGCCACATAGTTCAACAACCTGGAGAATCTGCCAGAAAATTCTGGACTAGGTTCCTAACCAAAAAGAACCAGATCATTGACTGTCCGGATGCCGAGGCCTTAGCAGCCTTCAAACACAGCATCCATGACGAATGGCTAGCATGCCACCTCGGCCAAGAAAATCCGAAGTCCATGGCAGCCCTCACGGCACTCATGACCCACTTTTGCGTGGGAGAGGACAGTTGGCTGGCTCGTAGTAACAACACAGCCAGCGAGACAGGCCCCTCCAAGGCCAAGATTAGCACTGGCGAGCTCCAGCGCAATAGACACAAACGCCGAAGCAATGGCAACAACACCGATGACACCACAGTCAACGCCGGATTCACTGGCTCCAAGTCCGGCCAACGGAAGAAGCCCTACAAAAGAAACAATGAAGGACCTTCCAGCCTGGACCGCATACTCGACCGTCCGTGCCAGATACACGGTACCCCGGATAAGCAAGCCAATCATACCAACAGGGATTGTTGGGTTTTCAAGCAGGCTAGCAAGTTAAATACCGAAAACAAGGAAAAGGGATCACAAAGTGAGGACGAGGACGAAGAGCCCCGGCAGCCGAACACTGGGGGCAGAAGAAATTTCCCCCTCAAGTCAATACGGTGAGCATGATATACGCTACACACATCCCGAAAAGGGAGCGTAAGCGAGCACTTAGGGACGTCTATGTGGTAGAGCCAGTCGCCCCAAAATTCAATCCGTGGTCGTCGTTCCCGATCACCTTCAATCGTCGAGACCACCCAACTAGTATCCGCCACGGCGGTTCAGCCGCACTAGTCCTTGACCCAATTATTGACGGGTTTCACCTAACACGAGTCCTGATGGACGGTGGTAGCAGCCTCAACCTGCTCTATCAAGACACAGTGCGGAAGATGGGCATTGACCCCTCACGAATCAAACCAACAAAGACTACCTTTAAAGGAGTCATACCAGGCATAGAGGCCCGCTGCATGGGCTCAATCACGCTGGAAGTGGTCTTCGGTTCTCCGGACAACTTCCGAAGCGAGGAGTTAATCTTCGACATCGTCCCCTTCCGCAGCTGCTACCACGCACTGCTCGGACGAACAACGTTTGCTAGATTCAACGCAGTGCCACACTATGCTTATCTCAAGCTCAAGATGCCCGGTCCACGCGGCGTCATAACAGTCAATGGCAATACAGAACGCTCCCTCCGAACAGAGGAGCACACCACCGCCCTAGCAGCAGAGGTACAGAGCGGCCTTCTCAAGCAGCACCATAGTGCGGCTGTCGAGCCCCTGGACATCATCAAGAGGTTCCGGACTACACTGCAGCAGGACAGCGCGGCTCGTCAAGAGCTCGATTAGCAATTCGGCCTCCGTCCCAGTTCCGATGAAGTAGTGGCATTTGCACCATGCGTACATAATTACGCACTCAAAATCCCATGGACATCGACGGAGGCAGAAGCTAACCCGGGATCTACAGTTCGGCTAGACCGATCCCGGACACACATACTTTTCACCTTTTTCTTTTTGTTCCAGGTTCCTTTTCCCACGGGCCTGCTGACCAGTCCCTTTGAAGGATCGGCATACAAAGGATGCAAGTAGTATAGGTGCGTAGAGCAACCTCTATACGTCTTCTTGACGGTATTTATATTTATTTCCTAGGACCCGCACGCTGCGCCCTCTTGATTCCGGCATGTTAAATAGCCCGGACGCTTATCGCACTATTTGTACGAGGTACACCTGGACGTATCCACCCAGTTATAATGAAAATGGTTTGCGGCCCAGTTTTTGTGGTTTTCACCTCTTACTTCATTTTATTTCGATCTGCCTATCAGCTGCATCGGTACTCTCTGGTACGTCTCATATTCGCCAGGGGCTACGTATCGCCCCAGAATACGGCAGCAAAGACCGAACACTTCTTATATATAAGTTCGGCACCCCGAATTTAGCATTATATGCATTGGCTCCGAATCATGTCTTTGGTCAATAGTTGGGTTGCCCGGCTCCTGTGCTTGCTACCCTACGTTCCGCTCTATCGGCTAGGGTAGTAAAGGGAGAACTACTGCGATTGTGGCCTGGCTTTGACCGGATGAGCACCTCAGTAGAGAAAGCCGAAAACTGACTGTCATGATATGGCGAGAGCCGGTCAGCTGTTCGAGGGTTACAAAATCGTTGGAGATTTTTTCCGCGTCATGCGAAGGATCGGCACTTCCCGATCAGATGCGGACAGCACCCCGGCTCGGACCAGGGGCTGCGCACTTGCTTAATTATAAAAGTCCTATGGCTAAGTGAGGGCGTTTAAGCCGTATAGTCTGATAGCCTTGTTCGTTGCACTAAACAACTCCTCCAAAGGACCATATAATTGGATCAAGATTGTTTAGATCCCATCCCGAACACCTCCGTACTACCTACGCGAGGGCAGAAGCCGATGACTGGCCAACCCTCAGATTACAAATAATACGGCCGCACCGGAGGAAACAATTAAAGCATAACAAAAGTACATTACAGGTTTTGTTTCCATAATACAATGCAAGGGCAACATGAATATATTTATTCAAATACAATGTCCTGCGAACATCGAGCTGCCACAAGTCGAGACCCTTCTGTGACATCCGCAAAATATCTCTCGGGTGTGCGGTGCTCCTTGCCCTCCGGCGGCCCGCTGGCAACTTCAACGGCATTCATCTTCGCCCACCACATCTTGCAACGAGCGAAGGCCATACAGGCACCTTCAATACAGGCAGAGCGCTTGACGACGTCCAGCCGCGGACAGGCTTCCACTAGCCGCCTCACGAGTCTGAAGTAGCTGCCGGGCATAGCTTCGGCTGGCCATAGCCGGATTGTCAAATCCTTCATGGCTAGTTCGGCCACCCTGTGCAGCTCCACCAGCTGCTTCAGCTGATCGGTGAAGGACACGGGATGCTCTGGCATCGCATACTGCGACCAGAATAGCTTCTCCGTAGAACCTCCTCCTTCGGCTCAGTAGAACTCTGCAGCGTCTGATACGCTGCGTGGTAGATCCGCAAAAGCCCCTAGGGAACTCCGAACCCGGGTTAGTAAAAGGTATTGCTTCGCCGCATACTTGCTTTGCATCTTAAATGACTTACCCGCCATGATCTTCTTGGCTTCCTGGATCTCCTGGAGGGCGGCTTGGGCCTCATTCCGTGCGGTCTCCGCGCTCTGACGAGCCTTGGTGAGTTCGGCCTCTTGAGCCGATGCATCATTCTCCAAGGTCTCACATTTTTTCACCGCATCTTGGAGCTCCTGCTGGACTTCTTTGACCCGGGCCTTGAGCTTCTTACGAGCGGCCTGCTGCTGGATAGCTTTCTCCTCGGCCTCGCCCAAGGCCTTCCTCAGGGACTCGACCTCGGTCGCGGCTCCTGCACATATTACGACATTACAGTCATTACACAACGCCTACGCTTTCCGAACACACAGCAAGACGTTACTCACCTTGCTTCTCCTGAAGCTGCATTGTAACCTCGCCGAGCTCGTTCTCGGTCCGCTCCAGCCTCTGCCTCAATTCAGAGACTTCGGCAACATGCGAGGTTGCGGCCAACAACGACGCCTGCTTATGCATACGTGCTATGTTAGTCTCCTACAATAGATCCTCTGTCCGGTTCTTCTCGTCGAACACCGGACAGTGTCTCAGGGGCTACGGACTACAGGTTTTTTTTCTCTTTCTATGTCACTTACCTCGAAACCTGTCAACAGGTTGCTGCAGGCTTCGTTCAGTCCACTCTTGGCGGACTGAACCTTGTCAATCACCGCCCCCATAAGGACACGGTACTCGTCCATAACGGAGGTGCCTCGTAGCGCCTCCATCAGGTTATCCGGCACCCCTGGATGGACAGGGACCACCGGCGGAAGCGGCGCACCCCCCTCCTTCAAAGGGGGCTGCTCGCCCGACTCCGAAGCCATATGGGTCTCCAGAATCGTATTCGGCTGAGGACCAAACTGGATGCGGCCCTCTTCGCCAGTCTCCATGGGGATCGTCTCCTCCATGTGTCCGGCAGTGGAGGCTTCGCCTCGTGGCGCCTCCCGACAGCGTCCTAGGCTCCTCCCAGGTTCGGATCGGCCCTCTGGGATAACACTTCGGTGTCATCCTTGGCCCCGGGGGAATAAGCAGGCGGCGACGACATGCTTGCCATCTCCGACGGAGCCAACGAACCTCCAGACGAGGATCGTTGGATTAGGTCGCGGGCGAACTGCAATGGTACAGTTAACTATGTCAAGATAATGGAGCGAAAGGGCCGGATGTGCGCACAAGCAAGCCATGTCACTTACGAAGCGGCCTGGGGTTTAGCACGGGGGCGTCGTTTCGGACTACTGTCAACATCCCACGCGGTGTTGACCGCCGGGACCCCCTTCCCCTTCTTGGGCGTTTTCGCCTCTAGATGCACCGAAGCCGCCCTCTTCTTCTTCTTCCTCTCCTCAGGGGGAGGGTTGTCTTCCTCCTCCTCCTCCTCTTCCTCGTCATTGTCCTCAGGGACAGAGGAATGAGTTTCGTCATCTTCGGACGTCACGTCCGAAGTGCCCTTACGGCGGAGGCCACTCTTGGCCCCCCTTGCCTTCTTCTCCGGCGCCTTATATGGCGCCAGCACCAGCATCTTCGCTAGATGCAGGATGACTGGTTCTTCAGGCAGCGGAGCCGGACACTGGACCCGCTTCGCCCTCTCCATCCAGTCCTGAAAGAGCAATAATAAAAGCTCACACATCATCCTCGAAAAAATTAAGTCAGGGGCACATAAAAATAACATACCTCGCTGGCGGGGTTTTTACAGTCGTGACCATGGTCTGAATCCGTGGCCGGTAGTTTCTCATTGCCCTTGAAGAGCAACTTCCATGCACCTTCATGCATAGTCTCGAAGAGCCTCACCAGGGTCCGGTGCTTCTTCGGGTTGAACTCCCACAGCGGGCGGCTTCGGCGCTGGCACGGAAGGATCCGGCGAACCAACATCACCTGGATCACATCGACGAACTTGGCGCTCTTGGTTACCATGCTCTGAACACGCGTTTGCAGCATTATCAGCTCGTCAGGAGAACACCAGTCCGGACTCTTCTCGACCCAGAAGGTGAGTCGCATAGGAGCGCCGGAGCGGAATTCGGCAGTTGCGGCCCAGGTGGTGCCGCGTGGTTCTGTGATGTAGAACCACTGCTTCTGCCACTCCTTTACCGTATCCACAAAAGTGCCCTTGGGCCAAGAGACGTTGGACAGCTTGCTCACCATGGCTCCTCCGCACTCCGCGTGCTGGCCATCCACCACCTTCGGCTTCACGTTGAAGACTTTGAGCCACAGCCCGAAGTGGGGTTGGATGCAAAGGAAGGCCTCACACACGACGATAAACGCCGAGATGTTGAGGAAGGAATTCGCGGACAGATCGTGGAAATCTATCCCGTAATAATACATCAGCCCGCGGACGAAAGAGTGGAGTGGAAACCCTAGCCCGCGGAAGAAATGGGGGATGAATACTACCCTCTCAGTGGGCTTCTGCGTGGGGACGATTTGTCCCTCGGCCGGCAGACGGTGGTCGATCTCCTTCGCCAAATACCCGGCCGCCCGAAGCTCAGTAATGTCCTCCTCCTTGATGGAGGAGACCATCCACTTGCCCTGACCACTGGATCCGGACATGGTTGCTTGAGTGGAAAAGAGATGAGAACTTGGGCGCTGGAGCTCGAGATCGGGAAGGCGGAGACAGAGAGAGAGCGTGAGAAGAGGAATAGGGAATCCTTATCCCCTTATAAAGGCAGCAAATATTAAATGCCTCCTCACTCGCCTTAAGATTCACCTATTCCCCAGGGCTGTATAAACGATACGGTTGGGTTACCCATGCCCGCATTGATGAGTATCCCGCAATAAAGGGACACGATCTCTGCCTCGACAAGACGTGCCAATAGCAACCGCATCTTGAAACGTGGGACAACGGTTCGAAATTATGACCGGACGGACGTGATGTTACGTCGCAGAAAGCTGTCAGCGGATGGAACTCGTGTAAAAATATATACTCTGTCTATGGTTGTGTGTATGGTGTGTGTAACAGGTCTGGATACAATCAATGCATCCGAAGACTATCTTGGAGTTCGGAAAAAGGGGAACCCGCCTTGCAATGCCGAAGACAATCTGCACGCCAGACTCCTCGTCATTGAAGCCAGGTTCAGGGGCTACTGAGGTAGACCTGGACTAAGGGGTCCTCGGGCGTCCGGCCTATTATTCAGTGGGCCGGACTGATGGGCTGTGAAGATATGAAGGCCGAAGACTATACCTATGTCCGGATTGGACTCACCTTGGCGTGGAAGGCAAGCTAGGCGACCGACTATGAAGATTCCCACTTATGTAACCGACCCCATGTAACCCTAGATCTCTCCGGTGCCTATATAAACCGGAGAGATAGTCCGAATAGACGGATACTCATTGCCATATTCATATAGGCTAGATTTCTAGAGTTTAGCCATTACGATCTCGTGGTAGATCAACTCTTGTAATACTCATATTCATCAAGATCAATCAAGCAGGAAGTAGGGTATTACCTCCATAAAGAGGGTCCGAACCTGGGTAAACATCGTGTCCCCCGTCTCCTGTTACCATCGATCCCAGACGCACAGTTCGGGACCCCTACCCGAGATCCGCCGGTTTTGACACCGACACCGGCCTCCTCCCCCTCCTCCACTCCTTTATATACGGGGGAGGGGGGCACCCCAGAGACACACAAGTTGATCATTGATCTCTTAGCCGTGTGCGGTGCCCCCCTCCACCATAATCCACCTCGGTCATATCATAGCGGTGCTTAGGCGAAGCCCTGCGTCGGTAGCTTCATCATCATCGTCATCACGATGTCGTGCTGACGAAGCTCTCCCTCGAAGCTCTACTGGATCGTGAGTTTGTGGGACGTCGCCGAGCTGAACGTGTGCAGATCGCAAAGGTGCCGTACGTTCGGTACTAGGATCGGTCGATCATGAAGACGTACGACTACATCAACCGCGTTGTCATAACGCTTCCGCTTTCGGTCTACGAGGGTACATGGACAACACTCTCCCTTCTCGTTGCTATGCATCACCATGATCTTGCGTGTGCGTAGGAAATTTTTTGAAGTTACTACGTTACCCAACAGTTCAGACATATCTCTGTAACCTTGGGAAAGGTATAGACCTTGGTAGAAACTCTGGATCTCCTCTTTAATTTCATCTTGATCTGTACATAAATTACCGTCATGTTTCTGTAAAGAGGTGATCCGATTGGTTCGTCTCCTTTGCGATGCACGGGCATGGAAGAATTTTGTGTTTCTGTCCCCGGCACGAACAGCTTGGACCCTTGATCGTTGCTTGATCCAGATTTCCTCTTGGCGAAGCACCAGCTTCAGCTGGTCTGTAACCGAGAGTTCTTCCTGTGTTGGACCCCTGCCAATGGATGCAGCCCTCAAACGCTCCAGATTTTTCTGTAGTTTCTTGACTTTCTTTGCAAGGTTACCGAACTCCCGTTCACCCCAGGAACCGAGCCGGGATTGTACAATATTAAGGGCTTGCACTACCCCTTCAAGTCCTCCTTGACCAGACCCGGACTGCCAAATATACATCACCAGCTGATCGTAGTCCGCATGGGTCTGCCACACATTTTCATACTGAAAAGATCGTTGCCCCGCAGGCCATCTATTCGGTTGCTCACGTCTCAATTTAGCTAACACATAGTAATGATCAGATTCAGCTGAACTAATGTGATTTACATTGGTGTACTCAAACATTTGCATGAATTCATTATTGGCCAACGCTCGATCAACTCGAGCTTTTACATTAGAGTCACCTTGTTGCCTATTATCCCATGTAAAGGGAACACCTCTCCAACCTAAGTCTTGGAAAGAACAGTAATCCACTACTTCGCGAAAAGCTAGCATTTGCCACTGTGGCCGGGTGTGCACACTAAAGTGTTCCTCGGCGTACATAGTCTCATTAAAATCACCCATGCAAATCCAGCCATCATGTCTAATACTATGCAGTCTCCGTAGGAACTCCCAGCTGTGATGACTATTCTCTGCTCGGGGTTCTCCGTAGAAACCAGTAAACCGCCAGGGAGGCACCCCACTGTCATGCCCCCTGACGAGTACATCAATGTGCGTCTGGCTATAGTTCTTCAGTTCCACTTGTATATCATCAGTCCAGAACAAGCCAATGCCACCACTCAAACCATCGCTATCCACCGCGAAACAACCTTTGAAACCTAGAACAGATTTCAGGTTCTCCACACGCTATCCCCTAATCTTTGTTTCCATGAAAAAGAGGAGGGAGGGGCCTTCTTGCTTCACAATCTTGCGAAGCTCCCGAACTGTCGATGGGTTCCCAAGCCCCCGACAGTTCCAGCTCATGCTTCACAATCTCTGCATATTATTCTCACGATCAGCCACCGGGGGAGCCGATGTCCCAGAATTTTCAGGTGTAGGCTTCTTCTTCTTAGACTCCCTCTCTAGGGCTGAATCGTCATCATTTTCCACTGTTGTAGCAGCAGCCGCACCACCACTGACCACAATCTGCATATTATTCTCACGATCAGCCACCGGGGGAGCTGCAGACGAGTTATCAATCCTCCTATAGACTTGCTTAGTGGTTTCTCCCCCCTTGCATTTGTTCCTGTTAGTTTTAACTGGGTAGTTCACCTCCTTACCGGCATCTCTAGCAGTGCTTGAGTTCATTGTATCATGCTTCGTGCCCTTTGTTGTTCCTCTCTGTTAGATCCCTGACTAGAGGCCGGTTTCTTCCAATCCTCCTGAGGCCGCAACCCCTTACCAAAGGGCAGATCCCCATTAGCATCTCTGATTCCCGGAGTAGGACAGAACAAATCGCCATGGCCCAGGAGGCTGCACGAGAAACAAAAGTGTGGTATGTTCTCGTACTGTATATCATACATGTCCGTGCTTTTCCTCCTGGCAGATTCTATCAAGATCCATCGCCTCAGGGGCTTGCTTACATCTAGCGTCACCCGGGCTCTCAGATATCCTCCTGTTTGATCAAAATGCACTTGGGACGCTTGCTTATCAATCTGCTTAGCAATCGCTGATCCCTACGAGTCATTCCGAAGATTGGAAGGTAAATTCACCACTCTGGCCCAGACTTGGAGTCGATCGAACTTTAGTTCAGACGGCCGCATACAGTCCTCAAATCAAGACAAAATCACAGCATGTTTGCTAACATGCCAAGGAGAGCCTTCCCACACGCGATCTAGGTCCTGCTGGGTAGCAAACTCGGCAACGAACGTGTTGGTACCCACAGATCGAAACTCGAGTCCTCTAGGGTTTCCCCAAGCGGGACGAAGAGCATTGGAGATGGTTTGTATGTGTAGAGTGTTGCGATTCAGGACCTTTCCCGCCAGCATCCATCTCTGATGTTCGCGTTCTTCCCGATCATCAATCACCAAAGGCGTAGCCTCCTCCTCAGTGATATCGAGCTTTCCGAGGGCCTCCGCCAGCCGCGTCCTTGCCGAGTTGGGTGACAGGGGCCCGCAGCACCATGCCCGCCGGTTGACAATGACGAAGCCAACCTCTCCCGACGATGAGGGCTCGCGCCGCCGATGAGATCGACGGGCGCCGTCAAGTCCACGCGTGAAACCCTAATCGCCTAACTGGAGGCGCCGGGTTTTCCGCTGGAAAAACAAGATGCTGTTTTTTTCGCTCCACAGCGTTCGTTCTCCAGCAACCTTCATCAGCGTAAATATTGATTTCTTCCTTTGTACTGTATAAGCCACCCCCTTTTCACTGGAGTAGATAGGTATATTGGGCGGCTTCACTTTGTTTTAACCTATTGGTAGCATTTGTTAAACACATAATTATCTGTCACGTACAAGAGGTTGAGAAGATCATTCGGTTGGAGAGATATTGGGTAGCTAGGCGCATAGGATATAATCTGTTGTAACCTCTTGCTAGCTTATCTCTTGTATTTCTTCTCCTCCAAGTTGCATCTCCAACAAACTCTTGTACGCGTATATCAGGCTCGCACCCTGCCTATTTAACATGCAACACATCGCCCTAGATTGGGTAAGACGTTTCCGCCAACGCACATGGTAATCAGAGCCTTCCTACTTCCCATCTAGCCTCCACAACTCCACCTGTGCCGAAACCATGTCTTCCTCCTCCGGTGCCGCCCACCCCAACCTCAATGGGCGGGTCATCGAGAAGCTCTCGTGCACGAACTACGTGCTGTGGCGCATGCAGATCACGCCCCAACTGCGTGGCGCCGGTGTCTTCGGCTACATCGACGGCACATCACCGGAGCCGGCCAAGCTCCTCGCGTCCAAGGACAAGGACAGCAAGGAAACTTTCGAGCCCATCCCTCTCCACCCTATCTGGGTCCGGGAGGACCAGCAGGTGCTCGGCTACCTACTGAGCAACCTCTCCAAGGAGGTGCTGGTCATGGTCACCACGGCGCACGCGCTCTGGACGACGCTAGCGGGCATGTACTCGTCGCAGCCGCTGAGCCGCGTCAACAACATCCGTACCTCCCTCATCAACACGCAGAAAGGTACCCAATCCGCCGCCACCTATTTCGCCTTCATGAGTGGCCTCGCTGACGAGCTGGCCGCGGCCGGCAAGCCGGTCTAGGATGATGAGCTCATCTCCTATATTCTCCATGGGCTGGATCTGGAGTACCAGCCCCTGGTCTTAGCCCTTGAACGCTCGTGTCTCACCCGCCTCCCTCGATGAGATCTTCGCCATGCTCAGCAACTTCGATCAACGCATGGCGCAGTTTCACGGTGCGGGCGGCAACTCCTTCAAGTCGTCCGCAAACGCTGCAACCCGTGGGCATGGTGGTGCACGCTCCCGCGGCTCTTCCCGTGGCAGGGGGCGGTCTGGTGGCAGCGCCAACAGCGGCGGGCGCCTCAACAACAAGGCTCGCCGCCGCGACGGCGGCGGCGGCGGTGGCTCTGGCAGATCCCGTCCGGACTCACCTCGTTGCCAGATATGTGGCAAGCCGGGCCACACAGCCAAAGACTGCTGGTACCGCTATGATGAAGATGAGGATGACTCTCAAGATGATGACAAGGTCTCTGCGGTGGCCGATGGCTCCTACGGCATCGACACAAACTGGTATGTTGATAGCGGCGCCACCAATCACATAACCAATGAACTTGAGAAGGTGACCATGAAGGAGAGGTACCGTGGAAAGGATCAAATTCACACGGCCAGTGGAGAAGGTATGTGGATAAATCACATTGGTCATTCAATATTTAGTACCCCTAGTCGCAATATTCATCTCAAGAAAATCTTGCATGTCCGTAGTGCCGCCAAAAATCTTCTTTCTGTTCACCGTATTGCCTTAGATAATCATGTCTTCCTTGAGTTTCACCCTTATTCCTTTTTGATTAAGGATCAGGCAACGAACAAAATCCTCTATCGAGGTAGATGTGCTCGAGGGCTTTATCTGTTGATTCCGGTGCGTAGAAGATTCAATAAACAAGTCTATGGTGTTGCCAAGCTTTCATCAACACGGTGGCATGATAGATTAGGACATGCTTCTTTCTCTTTAGTTGAAAAATTGCTTAGGAAGAATAAGCTCCCGTTTGTTGATGAGCGACATAATAAGACTATTTGTGATTCGTGCCAAAGAGCTAAAAGTCATCAATTACCATATCCCATATCTATTAGTGTTTCTACAAAACCATTGCAACTTATATTTTCTGATATTTGGGGTCCAGCCCCCACCTCTGTTGGTAGACACACTTATTACGCCAGTTTCATTGATGACTATAGTAAATTCTCTTGGATCTATCTCCTTAAGAAAAGATCCGACGTTTTTCAAGTTTTTTAAAACTTCCAAGCTCTTGTTGAGCGCAAGTTCGACAGCAAAATCATTGTTGTCCAATCAGACTAGGGAGGGGAGTATGAGAAATTGAACTCCTTCCAAACCCTTGGCATCTCACATCACGTGTCATGCCCTCATGCGCATCAACAAAACGGCTCTGCTGAACGAAAGCATCGTCACATAGTTGAAGTTGGACTTGCTCTTCTAGCAGGAGCATCCATGCCTCTCAAGTTCTGGGATGAAGCCTTTCTCACTGTCGTTCATCTTATAAACATGCTTCCTAGTCGTGTTATTAACAATGAAACCCCACTAGAAAGACTCCTCCATGAAAAATCAAACTATAAATCCCTTCGTGTTTTCGGGTGCGCATGCTAGCCCAAATCTCCGTCCCTACAACAAACGTAAGCTCATGTTTCGCTCCACCAAATGTGTGTTCCTTGGCTATAGTGCCCAACACAAATGTGGCAAGTGTCTAGACGTCTCCACGGGTCGTGTCTATATATCTAGGGATGTTGTTTTCGATGAAACACAATTTCCTTTCGCTGATCTTCATCCCAACGCTGGTGCTCTCCTTCGCGAAGAAATTCTTCTTTTGCCCTCACATCTCACCGGTATTGATCAAGGGGGGAACGATATTGATGATCACTTGCTGACTAATCCCGCTAATACACTGCATGAGACTTGCGTTGATGAAACAGGCACTGAAACAGGGACGAACGGCGAAAAAAATGAAGAAAATGGTGCAAATATTGGGCCTTATTTCATGTGTCCAGAAACCGGAGACAGGATCTCCTCGGGATCGGTGTTGCGTCAGGAAATCTGATCCCCCTCGAGATCCGTCGCAGCAGACGCGGCTGCACCCGCAGGCGCACGCGCCGCAGTGTCCGCCTCTGCGGGCGACACGCGGCTACCTCTCGCTGGTCGCGCCACGAACCCAGCGACGCGCCAACCATCTCCTGCCAACTGGCGACGCGGGGATGGCTCGGGCGACGCGCGTTACAGCGGCCAACCGGTATGCTACAAGCGGCAGGCTCTGGACCGCTCCACCGACGCGAGTCCTGGCGCGGGCCCTGGCGCGACACCCAGTGCTGATCCGCCATCATTAGAGAATGATGGGCCGGTCCAGAGGCCGGGATTCTTTGCGGCCTCCTCAGATGCAACAGTGCCGCCATGAGCTGCAAAAGATCCGCCCGAGACAGCTCGCGCTGCTGCACCTACGGGATCCTCCTCGGGATCAGCTTCAGCTGAAACTCCTGTGCAGGTGGCTGGATCTTCTGTGGCCACGGAATTGGCTGCGTCATCACCGCGGTGCACACGATTACAAAGAGGGGTAACGCAACCTGTGAACTACAAACATATAGTCAAATATGGTACGATCTGTTCTACAGGCGAACCAGGTGAACCAAGTACAGTTGAAGAAGCACTTGGTGATGAACAATGGAAGAAAGCTATGAATGAAAAGTACATGGCATTGAAGAAAAATAAAACATGGCACTTGGTTCCTCCATGGCAAGGTAAAAACTTGATTGACTGCAAGTGGGTATTCAGGATTAAAAGAAAATCTGATGGAACCATTGATCGTTATAAAGCTAGACTTGTTGCCAAAGGTTTTAAATAGAGGTATGTCATAGACTATGAGGACACATTTAGTCCAGTTGTAAAAGTTGCCACCATCTGCCTTGTCCTGTCTATTACTGTTTTCAGGGGCTGGAGTCTCAGACAGCTAGATGTACAGAACGCGTTCCTCCATGGTGTTCTAGAAGAGGAAGTGTACATGAAGCAACCTCCTGGGTTTGTAAGTAAAAGTGCTCCTTCTTACGTGTGCACACTTGATAAAATACTATATGGGCTAATGCAAGCTCCAAGGGCATGGTATTCTCGTCTCTGTCATAAGATGCAGGCACTTGGATTTGTCCCTTCTAAGTCTGGCACCTCATTGTTTATTTACAACAAGTCCAACACATGTATATTTGTCCTCATATATGTTGATGACATTATTGTGACAAGCTCATCTGATGAAGCAATCACAGGGCTCTTAAAGGACTTGGGTGCAGATTTTGCCTTGAAGGATCTTGGAGACTTGCACTTCTTTCTTGGGATTGAGGTAAAAAGAAACAAGGATGGACTCCATCTCTCTCAAGAAAAGTATGCAACTGATCTGGTAAAGAAGGCTGGTTTGAAAGATTGTAAACCTTCACCTACTCCACTATCCAGTTCAGAAAAATTATCTCTCACAGAAGGGACACTCTTGAATCAAGAGAACAGCACAAGATACGGAAGTTTAGTGGGAGCATTACAATATCCGACTCTTACTAGACCTGACATTTCCTTTGCAGTTAACAAAGTTTGTCAGTTTCTTCATGCACCCACTACTGTTCACTGCTGCAAAACGCATAGTTAGATATGTTAAAAACACTTTGAGCATTGGTCTAAATTTCAGCAAGTCACCCTCTACTCTTGTCAGTGCCTATTCTGATTCAGATTGGGCAGGATGTTTGGATGACAGGCGATCAACTGGTGGGTTTGTTGTAGTGTGCACGAAAACAAGCCACTGTCTCCAGGTCAAGCACAGAGGCAGAATATAAAGCATTAGAAATTGCTACAACAGAGATAATATGGGTTTGGTCTATGTTGAAAGAACTTGGTGTGAAAACCACACGAGCTCCATGTCTATGGTGTGACAACCTTGGTGCTACTTATCTTTCTGCAAATCGAGTCTTTCATGCTAGGACAAAGCATATAGAAATTGACTTTCATTTTGTCAGAGAAAGAGTTGCTCAGAAGCAACTTGACATTCGTTTTGTGCACTCTAGAGATCAGGTTGCAGATGGTTTCACAAAGGTGTTGCCTGTACGAAGCTTTGAAGACTTCAAACATAATCTCAATTTGACCAAGTTGTGATTAAGGGAGGGTGTTAAACACATAATTATTTGTCACGTACAGGAGGTTAAGAAGATCATTCGGTTGGAGAGATATTGGGCAGCTAGGCGCATAGGATATAATCTGTTATAACCTCTTGCTAGCTTATCTCTTGTATTTCTTCTCCTCTAAGTTGTATCGCCAACAAACTCTTGTACGCGTATATCAGGCTCGCACCCTGCTTATTTAACATGCAACACGTCGCCCTAGATCAGGTAAGACGTTTCCGCCAACGTACAACATTAGCCCATTGAAGGCATGCACATGAGAGAAACTAAAGAGACAAATGAGCACGCGATGAAAATAGGAGGCGTCGGTAATCGGGGTGAAGCGATGATCTTGAATGTCACATGATCAAAATGATTATGGTGCTAGGACTTCGTGCCAAGTTGAGCCGGATCTAGAAAACGTACGACTATGAATCTTGAAACATCTACCATTACGAGCCATCTTGTGTGTTTCATTAGACACTGTGCACGTGGATTAGAAGCAAGCACGAAGGACCTTCCTGTGCCTGATCGAGTTTTGATGCGACTTTCAGTTTCATCGGAATTTGTACAGACACCGCTCGAGCGCATCATCAGAAGCTCTCACAGATTATTTATAATCGTAATCGATAATGACCTCCATTGCTAAGATGCACAGAAAAGAATAAAAATCATTATACAACAGTTTATAACTCTTAAATTGCTACCGTGGCCAATTTCTCTTTGGAAAGTTATTTATATGTGCATGGAGTTCTTTTTGCTATTTTTCTCTTTCCATATTTTCGTCTCAAGATAAACACACGTGTGAATATACATGACGTGTGTACTCTATCCGGTCCTATTATTATCCACTTCAGCCGCCGCAGCCCGTCCTCGTAGTCATCGGCGGCGAGATAACGTGGTTGATGCAGCCATGAACTGCCCCGATGGTCGCGCAGCCGCCCAGCTCCTCGCCGCAAGGTCAGATTCCTAGCCAGCCGGGCCGAAACCTCTGCGCGGTTTCTTGAGCAGCCTGCCTGTGGGAGACCTCCCCGCGCCTCGCTGAAGCACCACCCTGCGTGGGGGATCTCGTGGGGAACGAGAGGCGAGGGTTTGTATTAGCAGAACCAGGTGATTAGTTGCCGCGGTTGCCCTCTGGAGAGTGGAGAGTACCACCCAAGTTCGTCAGATTGATTTCAGCGTTACTTTTTTCTTGGAGACAAGGCTGAAATTTCGGGGTTTCATCCTCGCCATGTATAATGGGCGACTGATAGGCGCCGGCGCACCGGCGCAACGGTTTGGCCGGTCGCATGTGGGGCGTTAGTTTGTCTTTCTGTCCACCGTCAGATTAGCCTTCTTTATCTTTTTTTCTTAACAAAAATTGCATCCAGCTGTTCGTCCTGGACACCCGCCTTGGACGCACCGAGGCCTGCCTTGAAGCATCAGCAGCTCGCCACCGGTCGCTGTCCTCACCGCACCACCATGCCGTCAGCTACAGCTTTTTTCTCACGCCCATTGAACCTTTTCTATGGCTGAAGCTTTTTCACAAAACGGTTGAAGTTTTTTCCATCGACGGTTCCAGCTTTCGCGGTTGTGTGGTGGCCGGTCCCCAAATTCCGTCGCCTTCGATTGAAGCTCTGTAGGACGCTGGTTGTAGCATTTTTTTTTGTATTGTTTGCAGCTCCCTCCACGCCATTTACAGCCTTCTCTCTCTTTGAGTGGTTCCAGCAAAAAAGATTGATCCAGCAAAAATATCATAAATGGGGGTGTAGCAAAAAACGAAGACGGTTGTAGCAAAATTCAAACACCGTTGTAGCAAAACTTGGAGAAGTTCCAGCAAAATAAGATAGATCCAGCAAAAATTCAAAAACAAGGTGGGAGCAAAAACTAAGACGGCGGTAGCAAAAATCAAAGACCATGGTAACAATTTTTTGAGTAGTTCCAGCAAAAGGATGGATCTGATTAAGCAAAAAAATCAAAAGACGGACTGCCAACTGTGGTAGCAAAAAGCAAAACGATGGTAGCAAATTTTTGGACTGGTTGCAGCAAAAAAAATCACTCAAAAAATATGGATCCTGGTTACAGCAAATTCCGGCGCCGGTGGTAGCTTTCTCGGTGCTGGTTGCAGCAAATTGCAGCACCAACCTCCAACCTCGCCAGTTGCAGAACACCGAGGGGGGAGGGGGGGGAGGGTGAGGAGATGGACGACCATGGCTTTCCCGGTTGCATCAGCCCCTAAGTACTCCTCGCATCAGAAAGTAGTGGATGAGTGGAAGAGCAGAGCCCCGTCTCAACCCGATCTAGATGGAAAAAAGAAAGGTGGGGAACAGATGTGATTTCTTCAGCGACTTGATTTGGGCGCTCCTGCTGGAGGTAGGGGATGAGAAAGGACTGGGATGAGTGGACGAGCAGATGGGTAAGACCATCGAGAGGGATCGAGAGGGATGGGAAGCGGTGGTGGACCAGGAGGCTGCGGTACCGACGTGGCCATGTGGGCTGTCACACGTCGTTTGATCCAGAGGGATCGTGCGGCTCGTACTCGACCGGCCGAGCGTTCGGCCGGTCTGCCGTACATGAACATTTCCCTGTATAATGTCCATTTTCTCCGAGTTTCTTCCTCTCCATGCGCCGGCCCACTATTATTGCGGCATCAAGGCTCGCTCTGGTTGATTTCGTTTTCTTCTTGTTGAATCCGGCCTTGGGTTTCTAGATATGACAAAGCAGTTCTCCATGCAGATTATTTGTCGATTTCGTTTACCGATGAGAGATGGAACCATATGATCTAGCCAGCCTCTGTAATTGTAATTATGATTGAACTCTTCTTAGTCTTGTTCCTTCTCTTTCCTTAGTTTTTTTCAGTAAGAGTAATGACTTTGGCACTATTACCTGAGCCGTGCGTTCCGAGGCTAAAAGAGAAGTGAGAAAAAAATAATGCTCGGATGGATCCCTCCCTCAGTTTTCGGCCATTTAGGTACTACTCCCTCCGTCCCAAAATATAAGAGCGTTTTTGACACTAGAAGTGAGACGTCTCAGCATAATACGAATTAGGGGGGCGTGTTCAACAAGTTGAACTCCAGTCGGTGAGCTAGCGCTCAGTTCCCAAAGAAGAATGAAAATTTCCGTTTCAGAAAAGAAGAAGAATGAGAACCTATCTTCGTGCACACGACACAGAGCTTGTAGAGGAGGAAGCTTCTCGGGAGGGACTTTTTTGAGTAATCATATTAATGTGTGTACTTCTTGTTTGCCACATGTGTGGGTCCGATTATTCTTCTGTAAGTCCCACACCTGTTATCTTGTAAGGTGAAACATGTAGCACCTTGCAATTACTTCATCAACGGCAAAAAGGAACAACAATTACTTCATGAATTCAAGCTTTAAGATGTGTGAAATCTATATTAGTTAAAAAAATTATACCTATTCCACAACTCAAGAAAATTTATCACATGTAGATAAATAAGTTCTCCACCAACTTTCACCTGCTCAAATATTGATTTCCCCCTTTATATAAGCCACTCTCTTTTCATAGGAGTAGCTAGATATGTTGCACGCCTTCACTTTGTTCTAACTTGTTGGTAACATTAGCCCAGTTCATCAAATAGGTCGTAGTCATATAAACAATAGGGGGGCATGCGCCTGAGAGAAGCTAAAAAAATAAATGAGCACATGATGGAAATATGAGGCGTCGGTAATTGAGGTGGAGCGACCGTGACAAGTCAGACGGGATTGAAATGATTATGGTGTCAAGTCTTCGTCCCAAGTCGAGCAGCATTTGAAGAACCCACGGCTGTAATTCTCGAAACCGCTACCATTACGAGTTATCTTATGTGTCTCATTAGACATCATAGACGTGGATTACAAGCAAGCACGACTGTCCTTTCCTATTGGAGAGAGAGCTTGATCGAGTTCTGACATAACTTTTAGTTTTGTCACAAGCGAACCAGAACAAAGATATACCAGATAGTGCGTAAATCAATAATAACCTCCATTGGTAAGATGTAAATAAATAAATTATTATAGAACAGATTAACCTCTTGCGCGAATCAATCTGTGATTGAGTTGGTTAGGTGGACAGTGGTATCCCCAACCCACCAGGATTCAAATCGCGCTTGTGTCTGATGCTAAAGAAAAAAAGAACAGATTAACCTCTTGTTAATTTCTCTTTGAAAAGTTATTTTCAGTATTTCCCGCAAAACAAAAGTTATTTCAGTATATGCATAGAGTTCTTTTCTGTATTCTTTTCTCTCCATATATTTTCATCTGAAGATAAAGCACGTGTGAATATACGTGACGCGCGTACTCTCCCCGGTCCTGCTATTATCCACTTCCGCCGCCGCCGCCGCCGCCGCCCGTCGTCGTCCTCGTCGTCGGCGAGATCCCGTGCTTGATGCGGCCGTGAACTCCCCCGATGGCCGCGCAGCCGCCCAGCTCCTCGCCGCAAGGTCAGATTCGTAACCTTCCCGATTTCTTGAGCTGCCTGGGAACCCTCCTCGCGACTCGCTGGTTAAGCACCACCCTGCGCGGGGGATCTCGTGGGTAACGAGAGGCGAGGGTTTGTATCAGCAGAACCGGGCGATTAGATTCCGCGGTTTCCCTCTGGAGAGTGGAGAGTGCCCCCCAAGTTCGTCAGGTTGATGCGAATCGTAAAATTGGGTTCCTGAGTGAGTTCGTGTGGGGTTATCTCCATGATTCGTGGTTGTCTAGCTCGGGCGACTTTTTCCTTGGACTTAAGGCTATGGACTGGATTCCTGAGTTCCTTGGACTTTTTCCTTATCACCATGAGGCAAGGCTGAAAATTCAGAGGTTTAAAGCATCATATGAACTTTTGTAATTATAAGGTCCTTTCTCCCCTAATTGTGGTTCAAAGCATCATACGAACTTTGAAGGTTCTTTACCCCCTAATTGTTTTCCCCAAGAGTTGTATGTGGTCAATCCCTGATGTTCAATGCTCAATTTTGCCAGACTTACACTGTTCTTAGAATGAAACTGTATATATACATTCTAACTTTTCTAATGCTGCAGATGGTTCCGGCGGAGGCGGATCCTCGGAAAATCTGGTACTCCAAGCTCCGCAGGCAGTCCGGGAGGATTACG
This sequence comes from Triticum aestivum, assembly GCF_018294505.1. Taxonomy (NCBI): domain Eukaryota; kingdom Viridiplantae; phylum Streptophyta; class Magnoliopsida; order Poales; family Poaceae; genus Triticum; species Triticum aestivum. Next base: position 6,343,790 of record NC_057802.1, on the reverse strand, counting down.
TGCAGAACGCCGTAAATTTCCTCGCGCATCCAAAGGTGAAAGGTTCTCCGGTGTCCTACAGGTACTCTTTCCTGGAGAAGAAAGGGCTCACAAAGGAGGAAATCGACGAGGCCTTCCGCCGGGTTCCTGTAAGTTCCTATTTTCCGGCCAGGTCCGCAGGGATGTTTTAGCTGAGAAAATGAGGAAGAGAATCAAGTGTTGTGTTCCTGAATGGCTTTGGTGTCTTGCAGGATCCGTCGACAAGCAGTACGGATGTTGTGGCTGTCGGTTCGCAACAAGGTATCTCCACATGCTGCATAGTTGAGCTAATGAAGTAATGGTCTACAGTGATATCGTCGTATTACTCTGTTAATTTGTTTTAATTGGATGGGTCTTTACACTATGTTCTGTTTTTGCCTTGCACACAGCATCTTGTATTTATGTAACTTTGACTGAACTTGCTCTCTTTTTATCATCTGATGCTGCGAACAAAAGTACTTTAGGTAATGCATCTAAATGGTATTTTCTTCAAGGGGCATTCATCTAGTTCAGACACACATTTTGTTTCGGAAAAATTACTAGGATAGCTTCAGAAAAGATAGTATGACTAAATACTTAACTATAAGATATTTTTTTATTGCTGAAAATAGTCCTTATGCTATTCCGGTCCCTCACATGGAAATCCGGAATAAGCCGACAGTCGCTCTTGCTGGCAGCTAGCCTATTCAAAATAGAAGAATGTCTTCCTTGCATGACATTTAATATCTACGCTTCAAAGTTCTGTCCTGAAATCTGTACCATTTTTGTTAACTTATATGCTAAAAGGCTGCCTTGCTTTCTTTGCTTCCAGCAAGCAATCCAAATCAATCTGCCGGGGTGCAGCCTTACGCATCAGTTCAGTCGCCACAAGCACCAACTGGCTCTGTCGCCACTGGTCATATCGTCCCACAAACGCAGACACAGTTTAGCTGGTACCATACGCTCCTTGGTGCTGGTATTTTCCTTGGAGTTGGGACTAGTTCAGTTCTCATCATCAAGGTATATTGTGTTTTCTGCATACGGTCATGATTTTAGCGGAAGAATTGAGGGATTAACTTTGTTTGCGTGTGTATTTTGCACAGAAATTGTTCCTGCCTAGGCTAAAATCTTGGACCCGTAGAGTCGTTTCTGAAGGAGATGAAAATGCGGACAACGAACTGAAATCCAAGCTTTATGATGAAATTAAAGAGGCTATGGAAGCTTCCTCATCAGCCTTTTCTGCTATTGCTAAAACAAACCAAGAATTACTGGCTTCAAAGGAAGAAGGTTCAGAACATTTCTTAACAATTTAGCATAATTCTTGCTCTAGGATAACCATTATTGTTCGAGTTTGATTACACTAGTGGTTTTCTCTTGTTAACAGATAAGAAGATACTTGTAAAGTTAACAGAAGCATTGGATTCTCAGGCAGAGGTGTTGAAATCCTTGAGCGAGACCCTACATCATACAAGGGAGAATCGGTTTTCGCAGTACAATATGTTGGAAGAGCATGCTCAACCTGGACCATGGAATGGTTAGAAATCAATATTTACGCAACGGGCACATTATTCTGTTAATTTTGAATTGACTATTCTCACCCATATCCTTGCTTCTGTGAACCTTGTGCATATAAAATACTAGATTGGCAGGTCGTAGGGTTTCTAACGAGTTCTTTTAACATCTATTTGTATTGTGTCTCACCACATTGTTATTGTATTGTACCAACAGGGCCAACTACTAATTCATGGAGAGCTTCCCATGTATGATTTGTAGACTTGTAGTTATTCCTCCTGTTCGTCAGTACTTACATAGGTTTGCAGTCCTTGTGTCTTACCCAGCGTTTCTGTTTGTAGCAAACCAATATGTACACAACGACGCCAAATGGTGATTTTGACTCAGGTAAGAACTAAGGAACTAACATGAGCTGGCACCACCATATCTCCGCTATTTTTTTTAATAATACATTTTTTTTATTAATTTTCATAAATATTACGCTGGATAAAAAAATTTCAAAAATAATACACCGTCGGCCCGCTGCAGGCCGACTGGGCCTAGTCGGCCCACAGCAGGCCGATTGGATTCCAGTCGGCCTACAGCTGGCCGACTGGCCCCTGTCGGCCCACTGTGGGCTGATTGCGCCCTGTCGGCCCACTGTGGGCCGACTGAAGCTAATTGGCTCGCTATGGGCTAATTGTTTTTGCAAAAAAAGTAGGCATAAAAAATATATGTTTAAAAAAATGTTAATCATGTAATTAAAAAATGTTAAACGTGTATAAAAAAATGTTCCTGATGTATACAAAAAATGTACAATATATATGCAAAAAAGTTGACATAAAAAATATGTTTTAAAAAGTGTTAAGCATGTATTTAAAAATTGTTAAATGTGTGTATAAAAAATGTTCCTTATTTATACAAAAAATATAAAATGTGTATGAAAAAAAGTTGACACCAAAATAATGTGTTTGAAAAATATGTTTGAAAAGTTGACATTTTTTCAAATACATGATTAAAAATTGTTAAATGTGTGTATAAAAAATGTTTCTTATGTATTCAAAAAATATAGAATGTGTATGAAACAAAGTTGACACCAAAAAAATATGTTTGAAAAAAATGTTCCAGTTCCATACAAAAAGAGCAACCAATCATGCTTAGGTCCGTGATGCTCCCATACCGGATCCGGAGCTGGAACATTTTTTTATACACGTTTAACCTTTCATTCCAATACATGAAACATTTTTGTGTACTCATTGAACATTTTTTCAAATACATGATTAACATTTTTTTCAAACATAATTTTTTGGTGTCAACTTTTTTTCATACACATTCTATATTTTTTGTATAGATAAGGAACATTTTTTCAAATACATGATTAACATTTTTTTTCAAACATATTTTTTTGGTGTCAACTTTTTTTCATACACATTCTATATTTTTTGTATAGATAAGGAACATTTTTTATACACACATTTAACAATTTTTAAATACATGATTAACACTTTGTAAAACATATTTTTAGTCAACTTTTTTTCTTATATATTGTAGATTTTTTGTATACATCAGGAACATTTTTTATACACGTTTAACATTTTTTAATTACATAATTAACATTTTTTTAAACATATATTTTTTATGCCTACTTTTTTTGCAAAAACAATTAGCCCACAGCGAGCCAATTAGCTCCAGTTGGCCCACAGGACCCAATCAGCCCACAGTGGGCCGACAGGGGCCAGTCGGCCTGCTGTGGGCCGACTAGGCCCAGTCGGTCTGCAGCGGGCCGACGGTGTATTATTTTTGAAAAAAATTTACCCAGCGTAATATTTATGAAAATTAATAAAAAATGTATTATTTAAAAAAAATTAGCTCCATATCTCCTACCTTACACTTGTTCACTCCTGTGTTATGTTTGGACAGGGAGGCAATCGTTCATGCCATTATCTGCAGAACCTACATCAGCATCATTTCCAAGATCTTATGTTGATGTAAGCTACTGCATCATCCTTTAAGATAGCAAAAACAGGACAGTGGTTCTAGAATTTCGCTTAAATTAGATGCTCTGTACTTGCAGCAGCGGGTGCCGAGGGCTGGGTACGGGTTCCAGCCGCAGATGGGCTATGACAGATCGAACCCTGGCACTCGGGAGGGCTACTACGGTTCTCCTCCGTACTACCCCGGGGGCAGCAATGCCGTTGATGCTCCAGCACCGGCGCCAGCTCCGCTAGCAGTACCAGCACCAGCACCAGCACCAGCACCGACACCAGTTGCACAGGAAAGCCCGTTCCAGCGCCACTGGGTTCCCCCACAGCCACCGGGCGTCGCCATGCCGGAGGCGGCGGCCGCCATTCGGCAGCCAAGGTCCCTTCCAAGACAAGAGCCACAGCCAGCGGCAAGCTCAGCCGATGCTTCAAGACCGGCAGACTCTGCCATGAATGAGCAGATGGACGGTGTATCATCCGCTGTCACCAGTGACGAGTCGCCTAGTAGCAGCGCTGCCGTGGGCACCATGGCCGGCGCGGCCAACGGTGAGAATGGAGAAGGGCCTGGAGCCGCCTGATTTTGACGAGAGCAATGCATACGATTTTCCGTGTTGTTGTGTGCGGTTCACATATCTAATTATCTATGCACTGTTAATTAGGTATTGGAAACTGTATATGGTGGTTGTAATTAGCATCGCGTGTATAAGAAAAAATGGATTAGATACCTGTGTGATTCACTTGACGGTACCATGTAATACGGAATTACTTATATTTTCTACCTGTATCTAAAATTCCAAATATGGAGCAGGTCATATTAACCAGCAGTTTGGATAGCTATGATTAGTGATAAAATGAGCATATCCCTGTATGTTTCAGTTTTATTTGTTTGCTGGTAACTTCAGCTTTTCCGCGGTGGCTCAGGTTTTTATGGTGAATATGGCTAGTAACTTTCCGAGTGAACTGGTAGGTATGTACAATTTATGTTGATATGCATATTGTAACTCATGGGCATTGGCCACATGAAAACAGATACAACGCTCCAATTTTCGCTTGTGTTTACAAGATCCCCGCTTATATATACTGCTCCAACTCCACCCGACTAGATATCGCGTTACATCGTTTCACTTTGTTTTAACTTGTCTGGTAGCATGCACCTTCCCCTAAAATACAAACCGGGTGCGTAGTTACGCACCTGGCTTAGCATATAATGTAGGGGAAATCGCAGAAACAAAGGAAAATGATTTGCGAGTGGGGAGCGGAAGAGTTGAGAAAACATGTGGGAACAGGAGGCTTCAGGAACATGGGTCGAGCAATTGTTCTATATGTTGGATCAAGTTAAGCTAGAAGTTGCGGCCCCATCTCAGAGAGAGACATCTGTTGGACTTTTGTGGTTCCGAGATGAGGCAGAGTAGCAGAAATGAAATGCAGATATTTCAATTTTATAAATTTGTTGGTAACTCGCGTCTGTTGAAACCACATGGTCAAAGTAGGAACTGCTTAGCGTAGCCAACCTTTTCTTGCTATCTTGAGCTTTCAAGGCGAAGCGGCTGGTGCATACAACTTGTGTTGATTAACGGCATATCTATTGTAACTTGTGAGCATTGACCACATGAAAACAAATCCATGATCCACCGACTTTCACTTGCGTTTACCACTTATACATACCTCTGGAGCTTCACTAGAGTAGACATCCGGTTAAATCATTTCCTTTTTAGCTTAACATAGTAGTACATGATGAAGGAAAATGCTGGGAAGTTTATGCGTGCTTAGGTCCTTACAAGTAATTAAAAAGGCAAACAATTAGGTACACATTGATGGTTGCAGCAAAATACCGAGAAATCGAACTTGTGGGGTGACAAATCAAAATGCTTGAACGTAGATAAGATGAAATTACTCAAAATACTGGCTGCCTTGTAAATATTTCTGTATGCGGACTTGACTGTCTTTATTTTTCACGTTCTTTCAGGTACTCCCTCCGTTTGGAATTACTTGTCGCAGAAATGGATGTATCTAAACGTATTTTAGTTCTAAATACATCCATTCCCGAGACAAGTAATTCCGAACGAAGGGAGTAGTGCTCAGGGTTGGTGGTGGTAGGATTGCCCAAAATGCCAATGCATCCCATTGGCCAATAAGAAGCCAAAAAAGCTGTAACCGCGGAGTGTCAAAACCCTCGTGGGCTCACGCCATACCTCATCACACCACCACCCAAGCCACCCTTAGCCCTCTCTACTCCGCTATAACATCTCCGTAGCATTAGCTTAGAGCATCAAATATGTGACGATGAGATGAACAAATCAATATGAGGATTAGAACAATCATTCCTCCTTGTACTGAATGGATTTCCTTAAGCTACAAGTCATGTACGGCTTCATCCAAGAGAGGAACATATGTTGAAATCACTCACTTTGGTCAGCTCAAAAAGAAAAGAAAAGATGTCACCCCTCTTTCCGTCCGAACCCCGACGATGACGACGACCCGCCGCCGCCACCGCCGCCTCCGTGATAGGGAAAGCCCGCTCTCCCTCCCATTGCAATCTGATGTTGGTGCTGCTGCTGCTGCTGTGGCGGCGGCGGCGAGCCGTACACGGGCTGCCCCATCATCATCATGCCTCCCGGGGCGTCGGCGTAACCGGTGGCATTGTTGTTGTTTCTTGGCATGTCGGGCGTGGTTGATGTCGATGTGGCGGCGGCCCTCTCGCCCTCGATCTCGCGGAACTTGTGGAGGTAGTGCTTGAGCGGGTCGACGTAGTCCTCGAAGCCGAGGGTGGTCATGGCCCAGAGCAGGTCGTCGCCGTTGATGGTCTTGCGCTTCTCGCGCTGGCACTTGTCGGAGGCCTCGCCGGTGATGAAGGAGATGAACTCGGAGACGCACTCCTGCACCGTCTCCTTGGCGTCCTTGCTGATCTTGGCGTTGGCCGGGAGCGCCTTCTTCATGATGCGGCTGACGTTGGCGATGGGCAGGAAGCGGTCCTGCTCCCGCGGCGACGACAGCTCCCCGCCCGCGTTGCCCGAGTCCTCGTTGTCCGAGTCCGGCATGGCTCTCCTCCTCGATCTGTCTGCCTCAAATCAACAAGCAAGTGGTGACATCAAACCACTCTAGCCTGATCAAGCATGAACTACTTAACTAGAAGGAAGGACACTTGTACGAAAAGTTGAAAAATGTTTGGAGCAACAAGAAGAGGAGAGGAGAGGAGATGGTGGAGGGTTGGCAGGGGGACCTGGGAGAGGGTGGTGGGGAATGGCTTGGCTGGGTCCGGTCCGTTGGATTGCGCGGATAAGAAGGGATGGAGCTGTGAACGTGGAGCCAAGCCAGCCGTTGCTCACTCGATAAGTATGTGCCACCTGTCACATTGGACAACCGTCGATTACTGCCATGTCAGACCAATCCAGGCCGTCCATCCGCCCGCCCGTCCATTGGAGCAAAGCAGTTCTGGACAAAAAAAAAAGAGCAGCTAATCATAAGTCAAGCAAGGAAAAGGAAAGACTCTTCAAGCTAAACAAGGAAGGTCGATACAACAAGCCTTATAGTACGTACGTACCTACCTACCTACCTACAGTACATGTCAAGCACAATTTACACAACATTCTGTCCATTTCCTAACCTTGTTGGGGTACAGTCCGCAAGGAAATCTAATCCTCCATAAACTATCCTACTAGTTGGGACTAAGTGGGGCTGAAACATCCATCAGCTGGACCTTCATCTCACCACCTCCTTTGGATCTTAGGCTTGATCAGTTGGGGTTAAGGCTAATCTCATTTCCACTGGCTTCCTTAGATTTGACATCTTCTGCTTCTGCTTCTGCTTCTGGACAGGTTTCAGATTCTTCAGCTTCACAGTCACCAGCATTTTCAGCCCTGCCTTCTTCAGATCTGCCGTCTTTTTCTCCAGATTTGACATCTTCAGAACCTCCTATGGTGTTACCGTTGCAATTATTATTCACAGTTTCAGCTTTACCATCTCTCAATATTTCCGTGCCACCATCGCCATTTGCATTCTGCACAATCTTTTCAGCCTCGCAATCCTCGCTAAATTCTTTCTTCCTTGTGTCAACTTCTGCCTTCCCATCTTGTAAATTTTCAGCGGCCTTCTCACCAGCCTTCACACAAATCCCACTTTTACCACCTTCTTCACTACCATTGCTGTTGCCAGTCTTTTCAGCATCCTTAGATTTACCATCTGGACCACCTTCAACTTCATATTCCTTGTCTATCTCTGATTCAACTCTTCCATCCCTTGCGCTGCTGTCCTTGGCAGCTTGTTCAGCTCTTACTTTTGCTTCCATTGCTTCCTCCTCTTCCACTTCCTTCCTCTCAGCCTCCTTGGCTAGCCTAAACAGCTCCTCCTCTATCAAGGCCCTTACCAGTGGCTTTCTCTCAAACAAATCCTTGCCAAAGTATTTGTCTGAAGATATGGAAACCCATCAGATCTTTTTGCAGATATCAACTAATTTAAAAGGGAGGGAGGAAGCAAAGACATACCAACTGCTTTTACAACCTCTCCAAAAGTCATCTAAAATTGGTGAAAACAAAAGAAACATATCAAGATTTAACGGTGAATGGAAGAAATGTTAAAGATCAATGATGTACAATGTATGTATCTCACCGTGGCAAAATTTGCAGCACCCAATATACAGAAGACAGCTTGTCTCAGCTCATCCTTACTTGGTTTCGGTGCCTGCTTCCATGGTTTCGCATCTCCTCTAGACATAATTTTACCTTTCATACCAATGAAACAAGGTTTTCAAACATATTACAAAGGAGAGACTGGAGATCGCACGCGTTATCTGTAAAGTATTTCACTTGCATAGTAACATGAAAACTAGAATTTGGTTAACCCCCCAGCTCAAGATAGATTTTGGAAACGGATAGCATAAAGAAAAAGATAGTGCTGTATGTTGTATGAACCTATAACAATGAAAATTTATGCACTGCTTATAAAAAACATGAGCAGAAACTTGTTGTATCTCACATATTAACCAAGTAGAAGTACACATCGTCTAAGCAAATGCTGGTGAAGCTCCACAATCAAGTTAGAAAGAACTAATCCCACCTCTTGTTTTTTTCTTTTTGCAGGTAAGCACTCCAGCAATGATCTATAAAAGGACATTAGTGCATAATTTGGAACTTGTCCTGGTTACTTTGTTCTAGTTAAATTAATATTGAGTAACAGAACAGTAGTACACTGCACCACCCAAATGCAACATCTACATCCCAAAACAGCTTTTTCGGCCAAAATAGATGACAGTTCTAGCAAATAAAACTAACAGTGCATTCCTGAATGCTTAAAAGAATTTTGTTTGTATCTTTTCTCAACATGCATATGTGCAAACAACATGAGCCGCACTCAACCACATGTGCACAAGTGGAAAGTAAGGCATACCACCAGATTTCTCCTTGGAATCTGTGTTTTGGATTGCCTTTTTCTTGGTAACAGAAATGTTTTTCTTCATTGAAGCTGCCATATCCGTGGTATCGTTCTCAACATTGCTAAATAACTTTGCAGATGGTGTTGTGATTAGCGTTTGTTCATCTGTAGGAATCAGTACTCCTGGGAGCGGAACTACAGCTAATTTCCCCAACGCGGAGTCATTTACCAGCTCATCTCTGCTATCCCTCAAGCAGAACTCGGAATGGTTTGTTCTATCTTCTACAGCTTTTCTCCCATCTGCTTCCTCTTGACTACAAAATTCCAGTAGAGTTCCATCTGGTTTCCTTTTCTGCAGTAGTTCGGAAAAATGGGAAAAATAAATATGTGGAGACAGCTTATGAAAATGGTGAAAGAACTTGCAATGCAGCACACATGGGACCATGAGTTCAGGTAGTATTAGATAAATAAGTAACTTTAGTGGCACTAAACAAAACCAAACATAAATGCAAAGAAGTAAGATACATATATGTCATACCTTGGAAGGTTCCCCACCAGATAGATTCGCTCCATTCTTGTTGCGCTTTCTTTTCTTAAGTTTCTGCAAATCAATAAAACACCAAGTCATAAAAAAGAATCAGTGTGCCAATGACAATACCAGTCAAACTGGCTTAACCTAACATGTAGAGGTATACATAGGCTAACAGTTATGACAGACAACCGAAAACCTCTGTTATTAGCAGAAGAGTAAGTGTTGTAACAAACTGATATGTCCAAATCACCTGGCCGCTAAGAAGTTGAGCCTTATCAGGATCTGTGTAAATAATACCAGAACAGTGTTCCATCAAGAACTCCATCAGTATTGTCACTAATTCATCCTGCAAAACAGAAAAGCAAAGGGTTTTCATGTGAAACTGAGCGCAGCAGATAAAAGAAAATTCTGGACCAACCTTCTTAGTGCTTGTTGAACCAGGGACATCAAATGAACGGCACAGTTCAACTAGCATAACCTTGTTACATGTTTTGAGCTTCTCCAGTAGCTCTGTCCGTGATTTTCCCTAACATGGGTGATACAAAACCATGATAGTATCAAAGAAGCTGCTATTAAAGTACAGAGCGGCAAAGGCATGCTGAATTTCAGTCACGGTGTAACTAAAGGATGACACATACCTCCTCTTCATGACAAGCAATCCCAGCAAGTTGCAGAATTTGTTCTCTGAAGACACTTACCTGATAATAAAGATCACCGAACTCACGTTAATTATGAAGGTTGAAGATAAATTCAAATGCCACCAATCTAGTAGTAGCGTCCATACAAGAAGCACAGTTTAATCCTCCTCCCGGGAGTTGAATGTACCTTTAATTTCTTATTAATCCCTTTGCCACATGCAATAGTTTTGATAGCATTATATGTAAACCCTATGATATCTCAAGTGCGATTCCAACTGAGGGAAACCGCAAGTACTGACATCCGAGTGAGTGAGTGAGTGAGTGACACCTAAAAGCAGTGCTGCTGAATAGCTGGTGAAATATGTCGCGCCTGCAGATAGCAGCAGCCCTGCATCTGCAGCGGACTGAAGAAATGCAAGTTCAGTAACTGAACTTAACTGAACTTGCAACACCCTGCGTGGTGACTTGGGCCATGGGCCTTGTAAGCGAGTCGTGTATGGGCTAGGGTCGAGTCGTGTGAGCCCAGGCGGGCGGCTACTTATGTATCTTCTCTTCTAGCACTACCATCTTCTTGCCATCATCCCAAAGTGCCCCACTTAATAAACCCTTCAAATAGACAATCCTTGTCCACCTATTCCGCCACTTGCGAATATGATTGTGCACTTGGGTAATACACCCGTCATAACCAACGAAAGAAGATATACGCTTTGCAACTTTCAAGTTTTCAACCTCATTGAACCCTTTGTCAGTCTTGGCACCTCTTGCCGCCACCTCTGAAAGGCCTTTCAACATCAACGCAGACATAGGCGGAGTCCAATTCATCACCTTGGGGGCCTTCCTGGGAAGAGCACCAACATTTGGAGTCTCCTGCGCCTCATCATCCATCTACAACATAAACATTCCAGAAGTTAATAACACACTTCACCACATAAAAAATGCATATTTCAGCACACAAAAAACATATTTCAGCACACAAAAAGCACATTTCAGCACATAGAAAGCATGTTTCAGCTCATACAAATGAAATTTTTTCAGCATGAGAAGCAATGAACAAACTTAAATATGAGCATAGTAGCTACAACAATGAAAAGTTTATACATCTACTGTTTTTAATCGTTTTGACCACCTAGACATGATAATCACAAGGGAACAGAGAAGCAAATTTTGGTCTGAACCATCTATATACGGCTCTCAGTAGAGAAGATAGATACAGTAGTTGACAAAACAATATTCACATAAGTGTAGGCTCTCTGTAAACAACAAGGGCTCTCTGTAGAAACAAATTGGCAGGCCTCATCCCTTGTCAAACAAAAATCAAGGGCTTGTCCCTGGTCACGCACGCAGCAGGGGCAGGGGCTCGCCGGGCCGAGGCAGGAAGGAGGGAGGTAGGGGAAGGAAGGGGGGAGAGGAGGAGGCGGAGCAGCTACCTCTCCCGGCCGGCGGCGACGGTGTGCCGGGCCTGGCGGCGGCGAGGTTGGAGTGGGGCAGCCGCGGTTTGAAGACCAGGGCGTGGTAGACGGGGTCAGCAGGGGCGGCGGGGATGCGGATCAGGCCGCAGTCGCCATGGAGTTCGCGGGAGAGAGGTGGCGGCGGCTAGGTCAGGGAGAGGAGAGGTGGCCGTTGGATCCAGAGCGGTGGATGGCTTTACCCAAGCGTTGACTGTTGAGTGTTGAGCGGTGTTTGGGTCTGGCCCCTCTGGTCTCCCCCATTATGAAATTTCCAGACCACTTTTTATTGATTTTTTTCTCGGATTTCTTTGTGATGTTTTCCTCAAATACAAAAAAAAAAAGTTTTGGCCGATATGTCTCTAACGTGTCTAGATTTTTTTTATGTCCATGCTATTAGAAAAAATAGGTATTTTAACCTTTCAAAATATGAAAACAAATACGATGGAAATTTTTTCACCGGAGAGCAACTAGGGGGCCTGGGCCCTACACCCGAGAGCCCCAGCGGCCATACGCACCCTACTTACAGGGCGCCTAGCCAGGTGCCTGGGCAATTCAAGAAGGTTCCAATGCCCCTTTAGTTGCAAATTTGTCCCTGAAGGTTATAAACCTTTCTAAACTTTTCAAATTTTCAAAGTTATGGATCTCGGGGAAATTACAAAGTGGTGATGGTATTTCATCGCTGTCGTGCATTTCTGGATGGAGGTGAATCCAAATTTTCCGGTGCAATCCATCTTGCATTTGAAGTAGTTGTCGAACTCCCGGATGGAATTCACAATCCTGAGGAAAAGCTTTCTGCTCATCCGATAACAGCGCCGAAATGTTCTGTCGCCGTGAAGTGGAGCATCGGCGAAGTAGTCGGAGTAGAGCATGCAGTAGCCTTCGAGACGATGCCGGTTCTTTGCTTTCACCCGCCCCGGCGCCGAGCCACCTCGCCGCGGCTTTTCATTGCTCGCCAGCAGCTGGGCGAGGGCGGCGAGCACCATGAGATGCTCTTCTTCCTGGACGTCGGCCTCGGCTTCCTCCTCCAGCAGCGCGGCGAGCACGTCCTCGTCATCCGAGTCCATCGCCGAGGCAGGCAAATCGGCGAACACCTTGCGCGCGGTGGGCGTGCACCCGCCGCTAAACTGCCCCTCCGCGGCCGGAAACGGCGGCCGGAAACGCCCAGCTGGTGTCGGAGGGGCTGCCGCGGCGAACCTTTGCTATTTTTCCGGCGGGGAATGGCTATCTACCGGTGAAGGGCGGCGGGGCGGCGCCGGGATATACCTAGTGGCGGTCGAGAGCGCGGGGGGTGGGAGGCGAGTCGGGGAAGAAAATCTTGACTTTTCACCTGACGGCGTGGGCCAACCGTGCTTTTCCCTTGCGCCGGAGCCCCCAAGCACCCCCAGCGCGCCGGGTTCGGCCTGCGGCCGCCGGGCGGAAAAAGGGCCGAACCGGCGCTTTTCGTCGTCCTGGGGGCGCGACTGGGCCATTTTTTTGGCGCCGGTGCCGAAAAAGTCGCCTGAGGGGCCTGTTGGGGGCGCGGCTGGAGATGCTCTTAGTTGCAAATTTGTCCCTGAAGGTTTTAAACCTTTCTAAACTTTTCAAATTTTCAAAGTTATGGATCTCGGGGAAATTACAAAGTGGTGATGAGATTCAGATTTTAGCGTCTAAAAACAGCCCCCTCGAAAGACCGGTCCCATCCGAGGGGAGTCTCTCGTCTTCCATAGCCATGGCCGCTAAAACCAGAGGGAAAACCCTTCTGTTTAAAGTGAAGAATCATTCTGATGGATCCATTGAACACTAGAAGGCCCACCTGTTTGCTAAAGGTTTCAAAAAACGCCACGGACTTGATTATGTGGATACTTTCAGTCCGGTTGTCAAGCCCACCACCATTCGCCTCTTGTTGTCCTTGGCGGTTACTCGTGGTTGGTCTCTCCGATAATTGGATGTCCAGAATGCCTTTCTTCATTGTGTGTTAGAGGAGGAAGTTTACATGAGGCAACCACCAGGTTTTGTCGCTTGGACAAAGAACTATATGGTCTGAAACAGGCTACTCATGCTTGGCATGCTCGTCTTGTGACTCCTCTACATGTTCATGGTTTTTTTCCCTCTATGGCAGATACATCAATATTTGTCTTTCAGCGACCAGATGTCACCATATATCTTCTGATTTATGTTGATGACACCATTCTTGTAAGTTCCTCGGTCTGTTGTCGATCATCTTCTGTCAACACTTGTTATGATTTTGCTATTAAGGACCTTGGAAAGCTTCATTATTTTCTGGGTTTAGAGGTGGCTAACACTTCTGATGGACTCTATTTCACTCAGAAGAAGTATTCTTTGGATCTTCTGCGTCGTGCTGGTATGCTGAAATGCAACCCCTCCTCTACAACCATGTCTGCTACTGGCAAGCTTGCTGCTTATGATGGTGATCCGTTATCTCCTTATAATGCTACTGAGTACCGTAGTCTTGTTGGTGCCTACAGTATCTTACTATCGCCAGACCGGATATTTCCTTCGTTGTCAATCATGTTTGCCAGTACCTCCATGTACCTCGGAATTCACACCGGTTTGCTGTCACGCACATTCTTCGTTATGTACGCCTGAGCGCCTCTTATGGATTACATTACGGCCTGCTTCATCTGGTGTTTTTTTTGCATCTTCGGATGCGGCCTGGGTAGGCAATCCCGATGATTGGCAATCCAAGGGGGGGTTATGCAGTCTTCTTTGGACCTAATTTGATCGCCTGGAGTGCTTGAAGCAAGCGACGGTATCTTGCAGCAGTGTAGATGTTGAATACAAGGCTATAGCTAATGTGAGTCCAGAACTTATTTGGGTACAGTCTTTTGGTTCGTGAGTTATGAGTACCTCAACGACACCCATCAGTTCCTTGGTGTGATAACACTGGTGCTACATACCTTTCTTCCAATCCGGTATTTCATGCACGAACAGAACACATCGAAGTTGACTACTATTTTGTCAGAGAACGTGTCACATAAGCTACTTCAGATCGAGTTAATCTCCTCTAAAAATCAACTTGCAGATATCTTTACCAAGCCATTGCTGTTACTTTTGTTTGAGCATTGTCGGTGCAATCTCAACTTGAGAAATCGTGGTTGAGATTGAGATTGAGGGAGGGTATTAGACTTGTAGCTTATGTAACATGTCATGTATTTGTACAATGTAAATCTCCATATATATAAACCAACGCACCCTTTGGTGTGTGCGTTTGACCTAATATTATTGATACAATGAGCATGTCTGTATGTGTCTTGTTTTCCATGTGGATTATAAACAACGGCATTGCTGAAAACATGTTGAAATAGCGAATACTCGACGAGGCAGTTTGTTGGTTTGCCGGTAACTTAGCATGTTCAAACCATGAAGTGAAGTAGAAACTGCTTAGCATAGCCAACTTTTTTCGCGGTAGCTCGAGCTTTTATGGCGAGTAGGTTTCAAAGGGGGAACTGGTAGATTGTTCAATTTATGTTGATTGATGACATACATATTGAATGCACGGTCCAAATTTCACTTTTGTTTATAATAATTCCTCTTTATATATACTGCTCTGACCTCACCAGAGTAGATATCACCTTACATTGTTTCACATTGTTTTAACTTGTAAGCTAGCACCTTTCCCCCCAAAAAATTGTTGGGTAGCTCATAGCTTAACATATAATGCAGGGGCAACCACGTTAACAATGGAAACTGGGAACAGGAGGCTTCAGGAATGTAGGTAGAGGGGCATCAGTGTGGTCGGGAGCTCAGCTGGTTAGTCCGGTGCACTGTTGTTGAACCGGGATGAGCAAGTCATCGGCACTCTGTGTGGCGGCTCCGGCGCCTTTCGGTCGTACTTTACTGTTCCGCGGCACACGCAGGCGTTGCTTGTCACTGTGCGCCAGCGGGCCACTGCCATCATTGGAGGTGGCCGCTATGATTCTCGACCGGGTTTTCTCTGCCCCAAGGCGTGCTCACACTGCTGCACAGCGTGGTAGGTTTACCTCGTTGCCTTTGGTTTGATCAAGCTGCATCTGTAGTAGTGTACAAGATCGATTTCTGGTTGATTTTGTGTTGTGTTAGACTTGTAGACTTGTACGTATTGTAATCTCTGTACAATGTATCTGTATCCGATGAGGTACCCCTCGTTATATATGTTATCGTGGCCGACCCTCTCAGGTGTCGAAGCCCATAACCCCAAAACCCTTTGTTTATCATGGTATCAGATGCGATCTAGCGATCCTGCCCTAGCCATGTCGTCTTCCGCTGCTTCCTCCGAGGCCGCCGCCGCTGCCCTCTCCGGTGCAGTCACCCTCGCTGCACTCACCGGCGCGGCGACTATGTCCGCCGCCACCACTTTGCTCGCCGATCCCTACTCGGCCCCTGCGTCGCTCACCGATCCGATCGGGACGGGCGCGTCCATCTTCGCCCCGCCATTCCTGTCCAACCTTCTCCAAGGAGGAAGATCGACAGGAGCCTTGTTTTCCGGGGCGACGTCCTCGGCTCCTCCCGGCTCACCGGCTCTACGCCCCAACTACGGCGCGCTGGCACCCTACGCGCCGCCGCCGTCGTATGCGTACGACCCCGCCGCCTACGGTGCTTTCTACGGCGCCCCTACGCTGGTCATGGCGCCGGCTATGGTGCACCTCCTGGTGCCGGCTATGGTGCTCCGTATGGCCCTGGCTACGCGGGGTTCCCGCGGCCTGCGACTCACGGTGCGTCACCACAGGCCCCTCTGGTTGCGCCGCAATCCTCGCCTGCGGTGGATGTCGCCTCCTCCGGTGCGGTTCCTGTGCCGCCCTATGACTTCGCCCTCGACGTCATCACGACTCCGCCGTTCTACTTCAGCAATCTTCTACTGGTGAAACTGAAGATGGACAATTATCTGTTCTGGCGCGCACAGATTCTTCCCCTCCTTCGTAGCCACTACTTGGAGGGTTTTGTGGATGGTACTCTGCCATGTCCCCCGCCGGATCATCATATGTACCGGCCATGGATTGCTCAAGATCAAGCGATTCTCTCGGCGATTCAGTCCTCTTTCACCGAGGGCGTCGCCGGCTTGGTTTTATTTGCTACTACGTCTCATGAGGTATGGGATGCGCTGGAGTCCAGTTTCTCCGCACAATCCTCGTCTCAGCACATGGCTCTTCGTACACAGCTTAATGAGACCCGCAAGGATCATCACTCTGTCACCGTTTTCTTCAACAAGATCAAGCGCCTCGCCGATCAGCTTGCCTCCATCGGCGAGCCACTTCGTGACATAGAGTTTACCACATATGTTCTCCAAGGTCTCGATGCCGAGTATGACTCTCTTGTGGAGGTGATCCAGGAACACAAGGTTCCCATCAAGCCGCAGGAACTCTTTCAGCGCCTCCTCTCAACGGAGCAACGCCTTGCCAGTCGTCATCCGGATGAGGCCCCCTCGGTCAACGCTGCTGTCCGTGGTGGGAAGGGGCGTCCCGGTGCCCGTCCTGCTGCTCCTACGGCTGCTTCGACCCCTCCTACGGGAGGCAAGGGTGGCGCTCCTCCTGCTACACCTTCTCAGTCGCGTCCCACCATCGTCATCGAGAACGGGCGCCCATGTGCCTGTTGTGCCGCTTGTGGAGCTGCTGCCCCTTGTCAGCTGTGTGGAATTCCTCGCCACGTTGCGTCTCGCTGTCATCGTCGTTTTCAGCCTGATTTTCTGGGTCTTGGCAACAACGGCAAGGGCAATGAGCGTCAAGTCAACATGACGCAGCATCAAGGAAAGACTCAGTCTTATAATGTTGATCCCACCTGGTACATGGACACTGGCGCCACCGAGCATGTGACAAATGAATTGGACAAGCTTGCTATCCGGGAGGCCTACCATGGTCCTGACAAGGTTCACACAGCCAATGGGGCAGGTATGCACATCTCTCATATTGGTCAGGCATCTTTCCTCACACATACATCTCGGCAGTTGCGTCTTAAGAATGTTCTTCGAGTTCCCACTGTTTCCCGTAACTTGCTCTCCGTACCTAAACTTACTTATGACAATAATGTGTTTTGTGAGTTTCACCCGTTTCATCTTTTCATCAAGGACCGGGCTACACGGGACGTTCTTCTTAGAGGGCGCCTTCGTCATGGACTATACGCTCTTGATGTGCCGCGATCTGTCTCTCCAGCCATCCCTCAAGTCTTCAGTGTTGTTCGAGTGTCTCCCTCGCAATGGCACTCTCGTCTTGGCCATCCGGCTACACCCATTGTTCGCCATATTCTTCACCGTCATGAGTTACCATCAGTGTCTAGTAATAAAGATGTCTCAGTTTGTGATGCTTGTCAGCAGGGAAAGAGTCATCAGTTACCTTTTTCTGTTTCTAGTCATGTAGTCAAAACTTCTCTTGAGCTTGTGTTTTCAGATGTTTGGGGTCCTGCTCAGATGTCTGTTAGTGGTCATGAGTACTATGTCAGTTTTATTGATGCTTATAGTCGCTTTACCTGGATTTATCTTCTTAAACATAAGTCTGATGTGTTCGATCTTTTTCTTAAATTCCAAGCACATGTTGAGCGTCTCCTACAACACAAAATTATTCATGTACAATCGGATTGGGGGGGGGGTGAGTACCACAATCTAAATACCTTCTTCGAGAAACTTGGGATTTCGCATCGTGTGTCTTGTCCTCATACACATCAGCAGAATGGTTCAGCTGAACGTAAGCATCGTCATCTTGTTGAGACCGGTTTAACCCTACTAGCCCATGCCTCTCTTCCTTTTCGTTTTTGGAGTGATGCTTTCACTACTGCCTGTTTTCTCATAAACAGACTTCCGTCGCGACTCCTTGGCATGAAAACTCCACTTGAACTCTTGCTTCATGAGACTCCTGACTATACTTTTCTCAAAGTCTTCGGTTGTGCGTGTTGGCCGCATCTCCGTCCTTACAATAATCGCAAGCTTGAGTTCCGTTCTAAAAAATGTGTCTTCCTTGGGTACAGTCCGTTGCACAAAGGTTATAAATGCCTTCACGTTCCAACAAATCGTGTGTATATTTCGCGTGATGTTGTCTTTGATGAGCATGTTTTTCCTTTTTCTAATCTTCCAACTCCTGTCACCACACCTAATGAACCCGTGCATTCATCTCCTTTATTGCCTGATCAATTTGTAGATGCTGCACACTCGCCTCTTTTGTTGTCTAACCATGGTGTAGGAACTGGTAGAGGTGCTCGGCTTGTTCTCCTGGAGGATTCCTCCGCTGCTCCGACGGCTTCTTCGACGGATCACGTCGATCCTGCCGCTGCGGCCTCCTGCATGGGGCATGCAGGGTCTCCTGCACCTGCGCCCGCCATGCGCTTGGATCCGGCTCCGGTAGCAGCGGGTTCGCGCTCGACGGATCACGTTGATCCCGCGCCCTCTTCCCCCTGCATGGGCCATGCAGGGTCGGGTGTGCTCACGCCCGCTACGCACTCGGCCCCGGCTCGGCTGGAGCTGGACCTCCCCGCGTCGCCTGGCTTGGCCTCACCCGTGACCGGGCCGGTCTCGCCTGCATCGCCCGGTCCGGCGACGCCCGCGCCTACGGACTCGCCTCCTGGCAGCCCGTCATCGTCGCGGTCACCATCACCCGTCATGTCTTCTTCTCAGGAGATGCGGGCCTCTCCATCGACGGTTCCTGTGACTTCGATCGCGCCAACCGCCCCGGTTGCTCAGCGTCCACACACTCGCAGCAAGAGTGGTATTTTTCGACCGCTCCAACGCACCGATGGCATGGTTGCCTGGCTCGCGGCCTGTATAGCTCATTCTGAAACTGATCCTTCTGCTGAACCCCGTCATTATCAAGCAGCTCTGGGTATTCCTCACTGGCGCTCTGCAATGGAACAAGAGTATCAGGCATTGCTCAAAAATGGTACGTGGCGTCTTGTTCCTCCGCACAGTGGTGTCAATATTATTGATTCTAAGTGGGTATTCAAAGTTAAACGACATGCTGATGACTCTATTGAACGGTATAAGGCTCGGGTTGTTGCTCGTGGGTTCAAACAACGTCAAGGTCTTGATTATGATACCTTCAGTCCAGTGATCAAGCCTACGACTATTCGTCTGCTCTTGTCTCTTGCGGTTACTCGTGGATGGTCTCTTCGACAGCTCGATGTTCAGAATGCTTTTCTGCATGGTGTTCTTGATGAAGAGGTCTATATGCGTCAGCCGTCTGGTTTTGTTGATCCTGCTCGTCCGCAACATTTGTGTCGCTTGGTAAAGGCTCTTTATGGTCTTAAACAGGCGCCACGTGCTTGGCATGCGCGTCTAGCTTCTGCTCTCCGTGCTCATGGATTTGTTCCCTCGACAGCTGATACGTCCTTGTTCATGCTACAGCGCCCTACGGTCACTATGTACCTGTTGGTGTATGTCGATGACATCATATTGATCAGCTCGTCGGCTCTTGCTGCGGATCGTCTTGTTTCTGCTTTGAGTAGTGATTTTGCCATTACATATCTTGGTCGACTTCATTATTTCCTTGGCTTGGAGGTCTCTCATTCTGATGCCGGTCTGACTCTCACTCAGCAGAAGTACTCTCTGGATTTGCTTCGTCGTGCTGGTATGCTTCAGTGTAAGCCTGCTACCACTCCCATGACAGCTTCTGATAGACTCTCTGCACTTGATGGTACCCTTCTTCCTTCAGATGAGGCTACCACGTATCGCAGTATTGTTGGTGGCTTACAGTATTTGACGATTACTCGTCCTGATATATCTTATGCGGTGAACAGCGTGTGCCAGTTTCTTCATGCTCCTCGGGATACTCACTGGACTGCTGTGAAGCGCATTCTGCGCTATGTTCGCTTGACTGCTGCTCTGGGCCTGCATCTTCGGTCTGCTCCTTCCGGTGGCCTCTCGGCGTTTTCTGATGCAGATTGGGCTGGTAGCCCAGATGACAGGCGATCCACGGGGGATATGCAGTGTTCTATGGTCCTAATTTGATCGCCTGGAGTGCTCGTAAACAAGCTACAGTGTCTCGTAGTAGTACTGAAGCTGAATACAAAGCAGTAGCCAATGCCACCGCTGAACTTATCTGGGTTCAGTCCTTGCTTCGAGAGTTGAGAGTCTCTCAGGATCATCCACCTGTTCTTTGGTGTGACAACATCGGCGCTACGTACCTTTCTTCAAATCCGGTATTTCATGCCCGAGCGAAACACATCGAAGTTGACTATCACTTTGTCAGAGAACGAGTTTCACAGAAGTTGCTTCAGATCAAGTTCATCCCATCGAAGGATCAACTTGCTGACATCTTCACGAAGCCGTTGCCACTACCTCAGTTTGAGGGATGTCGTCGCAATCTTAATCTTCTGAATTCTTCAGATCACGGTTAAGATTGAGGGAGGGTGTTAGACTTGTAGACTTGTACGTATTGTAATCTCTGTACAATGTATCTGTACCCGATGAGGTACCCCCTCGTTATATATGTTATCGTGGCCGACCCTCTCAGGTGTCGAAGCCCATAACCCCAAAACCCTTTGTTTATCAGGCGTTCACGCTTTTCTAGTCAAGCATGAGAGATAGGCTAGCAGCGTCCTAAGGCAACCCAATGCAATGCTTTGTGTCTTGTTTTAGATGGTGCAAAGTGTACTCATGTTTGATGCACCTTACAAATCATTCTTGCCATCATTGACTTCCTCTGTAGGCAACCGCATTGCCGAGCGCAAATTCGAGGCGGCTGATTCTCGGGACAGCTTCCTCGTGGAGGTCATCCCGGGGAAGCAGCGCATAGACCTGTACCTGAATCACGATTCCCAGAGATACAAGCTTGAGGTGTCCTTCGAGGACATCAGGAGCTGCTACAAGTACGACTATGGGGCAGTAATGCCGTTGATGCTCTCGCACCTGTACCAGTACCAACACCGACATCAGTTGCAGAGGAAAGCCTGTTCCAGTGCCGCTGGGTTCCCCCACAGCCACCGGGGGATGCCATGCCGGAGGCCACGATAGCCATTCGGCAGCCAAGGTCCCTTCAAAGAGAAGAGCCGCAGCCAGCAGCAGGCTCAGCCGGCGCTCTGAGATTCCCAGACTCTGCCTTGAATGAGTCGATGGACAGTGGATCACCTGCCTTCCCTGGCTAGTGACTAGTCGCCTAGTAGCACCATGGCCGGCGCGGCCAACAGCGGGACGGAGAAGGTTCCGAGGCGCCTGATTTCAAAGAGGGTGAGAGATGTTGGAGCCCCTCTGTTTTTCCGTAGCCACTCATACGATTTTCTCTCCTGTTGCCGTGTGCGGTTCACATAACCCACGCTTGTTATATGATGCTTGTAACTAGTATGACGTCTATTTATAGGGAAAAAATGAATTGTGATGATGAGCTATCTGTGTGCTTTTCACTGGACAATACTCTATATGAAATTCCTTTTCTATTTTTTACACGTATCTGAAATCCCTAATACCGACAAAACCCTAATGACACAGCTGATTGTGATGTCAATGATTAGTGATAAAAGTAGGCATAACTGTATGCATCTTGTCTTCCATGTGGATCCTGTAAACATGTGGATTGTGTGTTGTTATTGTCTGCGGTTCACATATCTAATTATCTATCCATTATTAATTAGGTACTGGACTGTATACGATGGTTGTAACCAATAGCATGTATATCAGAAAAAGAAGGGATTAGATATCTCGGTGCTTCACTTGATGATACTATGTATACGAAATTATATATATTTTTACCCGCATATAAAATTCCGAATACTGAGAAGGTCGTATTAACGGAGTTGTTTGTGATAGCAATGATTAGTGATAAAATGAGCTTATCTGCGTGTGTGTTGTTTTCCATGTGGATTCTGAACAACAGCTTACTGAAAACATGTTGCAAAAGAATGAAGACTCAAGGATGTATAAACCATGAAGTAAAATATAAGCTGCTTAGGGTAGCCAACTTTTTTGCGGTAGCTCGAGCTTTTATGGCAAAGGCTTTCAAAGTGAACTGGCAGGTGTGCAAGGTTTATATTGATTGACGGCATACATACTGAAACTCTGGGCATTGGCCACGTGAAACCAAATACACGCTCCAACTTTCACTTGCGTTAATAATACTTCCCCTTATATATACAACTCCAACTTCATGAAACTAGATATCACCTTACATTGCTTCACTTTGTTTTAACTTGTCGGGTAGTGCCTTCTCCTAACTTGTTGGGTAGCACCTAACTTAGCATATCATGTAGCAGCAATCAAATAAACACGTGGGAACAGGAGGCTTTAGGAACATGTGTAGAGCAAGGTTTCTTCTTTATCCTGAATGGAGTTAAGCTATGAGTTGAGACTTCATCACAGAAAGACGCATATCCTGAAATTACTTTAGTTCTGGGAGGAAGGGCAGTAGGCTCAGTCTTGTTTTCCATGTGGATTCTAGAAGTCGAGACCGAAAGCAGTAAACATAAAATTCTATGACTCGCCGATGCTGTGTATCTGAAATTTCTTTTTGGTTTGCATGTGTATCCGAAATCCCCAATACCGAGAAGATCATAATGACATAGTTGTTCGTGATATAACTGATTAGAGTGATAAATAAGCATATATGACCGAGTTTTGTTTTCCATGTGGATTCTAAAGGGCGGCATAAAGCTGGCCTGTTAACATGATTTCAGTATGTCGTCCTGTCAGAGCAGAAATTTCAGCTTTTAAGTTCGTTGGTAACTTGCGGTTGTTTAAACAATTAGAAATCACTTAGTGTAGCCAACTGTTTCGTGTTAGCTCGAGCTTTCAAGGCAAAGTGGCCAGTGACGACTTATGTTGTTTAATAACATACCTCTGGTAACGTGTGAGCATTGACCACATGGAAACAAATCCATGCTCCACACACTTTCACTTGCGTGAATAATTCTTCGCTCTTATATATACAGCTGCAACTTCACTAGAGTAGACACCATGTTAAATCGTTTCATTTTATTTTAACTTATCATTAGCTTAGTATAGTACATGATGCAGGGAATTTTTTTATGAGAGAAGAACTAAAGAGTTCAAAACAAACGTGACAACAAAAGGCATGGGAAACATGGCCGGGCATGCCTAGCATTGTTGTTTCCGACGTTGAATGAACTTGATCAAGAAGTTGTGTCTTCATTCCATTGAGGAGATGCTAATTTTCTTTTTTGAAAAGCCTATGGGCATGCCGGCTGTAAGGGCATTTTTATCCCTTAGTTGGTTTTGGTGATTGATGACAATGCTTTTGCGGACTAACCATGTGCATCAAATATTTCAGATATATTGACTAGGCACAAGATGATTGGGTTCCCCTCGAAGGCTATAGAAGACGGCATTTCTCTTCGGTTCTTTTCGGTGGTATTGAGTCATAGGGAAGCCGTACTATTAAGAGGGGGTCCGCTTTGGAAAGGTTGGGTGGATTCATCACGTACACATCGTCCCTTGCACCTCCTTTCCTCTTGCCTTTGGAGCATCCTAAGTTTTCCTTGTCTATGCAATTATAGCTCTTGTCTGCCGAACTAGGAAGTGCGGTAGTACTGCTCGTTAGAGCAGTAGTACCGCAGGACCTTGCGGTAGTACCGCCCGCTGGTGCGGCAGTACCGCAAGGCCCCACGGTAGTACCGCTTCTGGTAAGCGGTAGTACCATGGTCCCTGCTTAGTTCCGCAACTACGCGGCTGTAAGGGGCGGATGTAATTTTTTACATCCGCACCTCGCACGGTAGTACCGCG
The DNA here is from genome assembly GCF_018294505.1 of Triticum aestivum. NCBI lineage: Eukaryota > Viridiplantae > Streptophyta > Magnoliopsida > Poales > Poaceae > Triticum > Triticum aestivum. The sequence continues at coordinate 6,319,710 of NC_057802.1, read as the reverse complement.
GCTGGCTTACGGTACTACCGCGTCGGGTTTTTGCATCGACTCCAACTCTGCGGAAGTAGCCACGGGTAATTTTTTATATCCGTGCCTTTCCATCCCTGGACAACCCCTGCCTTACGGTAGTACCGCAAGGGGGAGCGGTAGTACCGCGCCAGCAGTACTACCGCCCTCTGCCTTAGTGCATGTGTGGCTGTTTTGGTCTCTGCTGCGTGGGCGGTAGTACCGCGGGGCTCTGCGGTAGTACCGCATACCCCTGCGGTAGTACCGCGCCTCAGGTGCGGTAGTACCGCGTGCCCCTGCAGTAGTACCGCGTCTCAGGTGCGGTAGTACCGCGCTGCGCAGGCTGAGTTGGTGGATAACGGTTGGATTTGTTCTTCCACTATATAAGGGGTGTCGTCCTCCTCTTGTTGACTACCTCTTCCACCTCCAAGCTCCATTGTTGCTCTAAGCTCCATTTTCGCCCGATCTCCTTCCCTAGCCAATCAAACTCGTTGATTCTCTAGGGATTGGTTCAGGAGGCCCCGATCTACACTTCCACCAAGAGATATTTGAATCCCCCCACTAATCCCTTGTGGATCTTGTTACTCTTGGGTGTTGAGCACCCTAGACGGTTGAGGTCACCGTGGAGCCATAGTCCATTGTGGTGAAGCTTCGTGGTGTCGTTGGGAGCCTCCAATTAAGTTGTGGAGATTGCCCCAACCTTGTTTGTAAAGGTTCGGTCGCCGCCTTCGAGGGCACCAATAGTGGAATCACGACATCTCGCATTGTGTGAGGGCGTGAGGAGAATACGGTGGCCCTAGTGGCTTCTTGGGGAGCATTGTGCCTCCACACCGCTCCAACGGAGACGTACTTCCTCTCAAAGGGAAGGAACTTCGGTAACACATCCTCGTCTTCACCGGCTCCACTCTTGGTTATCTCGTTCCTTTACTTGTGCAAGTTTATTTGTGCCTTATCTCTTGCTTGCGTGTATGCTTATTGTTGTTGCATCATATAGGTTGCTCACCTAGTTGCATATCTAGACAACCTACTTTGATGCAAAGTTTAAATTGGTAAAGAAAAGCTAAAAATTGTTAGTTGCCTATTCACCCCCCCTAGTCAACTATATCGATCCTATCAATTGGTATCAGAGCCTCGTCTCTTTATTAAGGACTTTGCCGTCCGAAGAGTATGGTTGACGTCGTAGACGGTGTGGAGGAGCACTCCGGTGTGAATCCGGTCTCGTCTACGGGAGATGGGGGAACCGGGTCTCTCGTGAGGAATTAAATGTGGCGTTGGACACATTGAAAACCTCCATGACTACCGAGGTCGAAAGCATGTTTAATAAATACTTAGAAGGGCTTAAACTTTCCACCGCACTGTTGAAAGTGGGTGATCCCGCCAACAAGGTGACGGATGCTACCTCCGACAAAGGGGAAGCTACTAGCGAGGAAGCTCCTTCTTCTAGTGGTAAAAATGGCACCGACATCTTTGCCCATGTGGAACCTCCACCTGTCTATGGTGGACTGCTCCCTTCCACTCATTTGAATCATGCCGGCCCGGCTCCGAAGATTGAGAAGAATGTAGATTTTGATTCTTGGGTCTATCGTTTTAAGCGTCATTTAAATCATGTGAACACTAACCTTTGGAGAATCATTGAAGAAGGTTTTTATCCGCATGACCGAAGTAACTTCACTCCTAGAGAAGTTGTGGATCATCAATTCAATGAGAATGCTCTCTTCATCATCCAAGAAGCAATCCCACCCGAAGATCTTCCTCATCTCCGGCCCTACACCGTGGCCAAAGATGCTTGGCTCCAAGTTGTTTCCCTCTATCGGGGAAGCGCAAGCATTCAACGCTCCAACTATGAAGTGGTGCAAGATGAAGCCGATGAGTTTGCAATGAAAGAAGATGAAGAACCTCGTGAGCTTTTTCGGAGAGTAACCAAACTCGCGGTCTCTCTCCGAGATCATGGAAGTAAAGACATGGATGACAATTGGATCAAGCGCAAATTCCTCAAGGCAATGATGCCCTACCACAAAGCCATGTCCTCCGTCATTTGTCAAAGGCCGGACTTCCACACCTTGTCCTCAAGTGAAGTGTTGGATGAGTTCGTTGCTATGAGCATCTTGGACAAGACCGCCGACAATGCGGTTCTTCGCTCTCAAAGAGTAAAGAAGCCCAACCTTGCTCTAAAGGCCAAGGTTAGTATGGAGGAAGAGGATGAAGAGGAAGAAGAGGAGGGCAACCTCGAAGATACGAAGTATGCCTATCATGAACACATGGCTCTTGCTTCAAGGCAATTTTGGAGCAAGAAGAACTCAAGGCCAAACTTCAACAAGAACAATTCAAGTGGCGCAAAGGGCAAGCAACAGGTGAGGACTTGCTTCAATTGTGGCAATGTGAGCCACTTTGTTGCGGAGTGCCCTTACGAGAAGAGGGAAGACAATGGTGGCAAGCTCATCCGAAAGGACAAGGCCAAGTCGTTCCCCAACAAGAGCAACTTCACCAAGAAGACTCCTCCCAAGGCATTAGTCGTACAAGAAGAGTACAACGAGGATGATGACGATGATGAAGATGGTGAGTCGGTTGCCATGGCCTCTGTGGCCATTGCGATGACTCCACGGATGTCTCTCTTCGACTCACCCAATGAGAACATCGCCGCCAAGTGCCTCATGGCTAAAGCCACCAACAAGGTAACCCCCAACATCAAAACTACCATCATTAATCATCCTTCTTCGACGGATAGCATTGATGAACATGAGGGGAAAAATGTGGAGAAAAATGAGTTTGAGACCTTTATGGGTAAACTCAAGGATAAATCCAAGAAGCACTTCGTTGCTCTCTTGGAACAACTTGGTGAAGCCAATGACATGATCGAGGCTCACGAAGACACCATCTCTAAGATGGAGGGGCATAGTCGTGCCTATGCCGATGAGATTTCGGATCTTTCCAATGCTCTTGACGAAGAGCGTGGTCTTCGTTTGGCTCTTGAGGAGTCATACAACGATGATCATGCTAAGTTAAAGAAAGATCTTGATCATGCTCTTGTTGTGTCTTGTGTGCTAAACTCCGAGAAGGCAAAGCTTGGGGTTGATCTTGCTAGACTCAAAGAGGAGTTTGACATTCTTGACAAGGCTCACAAAGTCTTGAAGGGTGTTCATGCTAGCCTCAAGGAGTCTCATGATCAACTCCAAGTGAAGCTAACTAAGGAGAAAGCCACCTTTCCTCATATGGTGTTAATTGATAATGCAAATGCTACTAATCCTTGTTGTGAGCATGTGCATCTTGTTGAGGAGAATGCTAAGTTGAAGGAGCAACTTGAGAAAGGGCTTGTGTCATGCATACAAGGTGAGAAGAACCTCAACGACCTTTTGAGCAATCAAAAGGAAGTTGTGGCCAAGGAGGGGATTGGGTTCGCACCCAAGCCCAAGAACAAGAAGAAGAATGACAAGACCAAACGACCTCCTCCTCTGAAGCAAAATTTTGTGAAGGAGGGAGAGGGTGCTTCCAAGGAGAAGAAGAACAATGCGAAGGGTGGCGGTGTCAAGAAGGGCAATGCCACACCTTCCAACAAAGCCGGCGACTTTAATCCTTCTTATGTGCTATGCCGTGCTAGTGATGGGCATGTTTATGCCAAATTTGTTGGTTCTCCTCATGAGTATATTGAATGGTCTATTTGGGTTCCTAAGACCCTTGTTACTAACATCAAAGGACCCATTACAAAATGGGTACCTAAAACCAAGCATTGATCTCTTGTAGGTGTTTGCTTCCGGTGGGGGATCATGGTTGCTCGATAGTGGAGCTACAAATCATATGACCGGAAGCAAGGACTTGGTGGTGGACGTGCACAAGATTCCATCTATGCCCACCAATGTCGAGTGGGGTGATGCCTCGTCTTCTAAGGTATTGGGACTCGGCAAAGTTGTCATTTCTCATGATCTCACGATCGAGAAGGTCATGCTAGTTGAGTCCCTTGCATACAATTTACTTTCCGTTCGTCAACTTGCAATCATGGGCTTTGCCACTTTCTTTGATATTGATACCGTGGCCCTCTTGTGGAGCAAGACTCTTAAAGTAGCCTTTGTTGGGCATGTCAAAAACGGTCTCTATGTGATTAACTTTTCGGAGCGACCCACTAAGACCGCGACATGCCTAATGGCTAAAGTTGACATGGGATGGCTTTGGCATCGCCGGTTAGCCCATGTCAATATGAGATCTTTGCAAAGTCTTCTCAAGGGGGACCATGTCCGTGGACTAACGAATGTTAGTTTTGCTAAAGATCGTGCTTGCAGTGCTTGTATCGAAGGAAAGCTACATGAGACGGCTCACCCTCCCACAACTATCATTTACTCGAAGAGGCCTTTGGAGCTCCTTCATTTGGATCTCTTTGGGCCTCCATCCTTTGATAGTCTTGGGGGTAGGAAGTATTGCTTGGTGATTGTGGATGACTATTCAAGATACACTTGGGTGTATTTCTTCAAGAGGAAGAGCGAGACCCAACAAACCGTCATTGACTTTGCGAATGAAGCCCAACGTCAACACAATACAAAGATCTTGACAATAAGAAGTGACAACGGCACCGAGTTCAAGAACTACACCTTGGATGAGTTTCTTAGTGATGAGGGGATCAAGCATCAATATTCCGCTCCTTACACCCCTCAACAAAACGGTGTTGCGGAGAGGAAGAACCGGACGTTGATGGATGTGGCAAGGACTATGATGGCGGAGTTCAAGTCTCCATACAACTTTTGGGCCGAAGCCATCAACACCGCGTGTCATGCATCCAATCGGCTCTACCTCCGCAAGGGCTTGAACAAGACTCCATATGAGATACTCACCGGTAACAAGCCCAACCTCAAGTACTTTCGGGTGTTCGGGTGTAAGTGTTTCATTCTCAAGAAAGGTGTTCGGTTGTCTAAATTTGAGGCTAGAGCTTATGAGGGCATATTTGTCGGTTATGCTACAAACTCTCATGCTTACCGTGTCCTCAATAAATCTACGGGACTTATTGAGGAGACATGTAACGTGGAGTTTGAGTTTGATGAGAATAACGGCTCCCAAGTGGAGCAAAGTGGCACTTGTGATGTAGGTGATGAAATTCCTCCTCAAGCCATAAGAAGAATGGGTGTTGGTTTTATACTACCCATTGAGGAACCCCTTGTGGCAGAAGGAGAAGAACAATGCTCCACCCAAGTGGAGCCATCACCAACCCAAGGCCCACATGCTTCCGAAGAACAAAATGAAGACCCTCAACCTCATGAACAAGACCAAGGTCAAGATCATGCTCAAGACGGTGGTGACACACCAAGTGATGCCGAGCAAGTTCAAGATCAAGAACAAGCTCAAGACGGCGCTCAAGATGATCAAGTGACCGCTCCTCGACTCACCACCGAGGAGGAATTGGAGCGTCGTGCCGCCAAGATTGCATCCAAGCTCTCCACCAAGGGTCATCTCATGAAGAATGTGCTTGGAAGCATTCAAAAGGGGGTAAGCACTCGTAGACAATTGGGAAACTATTGTGAACATCACACGTTTGTCTCTTGTGTTGAACCCCATAAGGTATATGAAGTACTCGAAGATCCGGATTGGCTTAATGCCATGCATGAAGAACTCAACAACTTCGAGTACAACAAGGTGTGGAGATTAGTGCCGAGGCCAACGGGGAACCACAATGTCATTGGAACCAAGTGGATATTCAAGAACAAACAAGATGCTCATGGTACCATCATTCGCAACAAGGCACGATTGGTGGCACAAGGCTACTCCCAAGTCGAGGGTATCGACTACGGTGAAACCTTTGCTCCCGTTGCTCGCCTTGAATCTATTCGTTTGTTGATTGCTTATGCTTCTCATCACAACTTTAAGTTGCAACAAATGGATGTGAAGAGTGCTTTTCTTAATGGCCCCATTAATGAGTTGGTTTATGTCAAGCAACCCCCCGGGTTCGAGGATCCCTACTTTCCCGATCATGTGTATCAACTCGATAAGGCACTCTATGACCTTAAACATGCCCCACGTGCGTGGTATGACCACCTTACCGAGTTGTTACAAGATCGTGGGTTTGAAGTTGGGCTAATCGACCCCACTCTTTTTACTAAGAAGGTCAAAGGGGAGTTGTTTGTATGCCAAGTATATGTTGATGACATTATCTTTGGTTCCCCTAACAAAGCTTTCAATGAGGAATTTGCCGCACTCATGACCTCAAAGTTCAAGATGTCTTCCATGGGAGAGTTGAAGTTCTTTCTCGGTTTCGAAGTAAAGCAAAGAAGAGAAGGAACCTTCATCAACCAAGCCAAATACACTCAAGACATGCTCAAGAGATTCAAACTAAGTGATGTCAAGCCGGCGTCCACTCCAATGCCCACCAAGTGCCAACTTGACATCGATCCCAATGGTAAAGCGGTGGATCAAAAGGTATATTGCTCCATGATTGGTTCCTTGCTTTATCTTTGTGCATCTAGATCGGATATCATGTTGAGTGTGGGAATTTGTGCACGGTTTCAAGCCACACCTAAGGAAAGCCACTTTGTGGCGGTCAAGCGAATCTTTCGATATTTGGCTCATACCCCAAACTTTGGCTTATGGTACCCAAGAGGAGCAAACTTCAAGCTTGTAGGATATTCGGACTCCGATTGGGCGGGAGACAAAGTGGATAGGAAGTCCACTTCCGGAGGGTGCCAATTCCTTGGTTGCTTTTTGGTAAGTTGGTCTTCTAAAAAGCAAAGTTGTGTGTCTCTCTCATCCACCGAAGCGGAGTATGTGGCGGCCGGGAGTTGTTGTGCACAACTCTTATGGATGAGGCAAACTTTAAAGGATTACGGTGTCATTTGTGACAAAGTGCCTCTTTGGTGTGATAATGAAAGTGCCATCAAGATTTCTCTCAACCCCGTGCAACACTTCAAGACGAAGCATATTGAGATTCGGTATCACTTCATCCGAGATCACATTAGGCGAGGGGAGATCGAGCTCAACTACGTCAACACCCATGATAACCTTGCAGATATTTTCACGAAGCCTTTGGATGAAGCAAGATTTCGCGAGTTAAGGCATGAGCTAAATATCATTGATTCGAGCAATGTTGCTTGACCCCTTGCACACCCCACCACACTCAACTTGTTGTCTAATCTAGGTGTAGGCATGGACATAGGGGGAGTGTTGTTCTCTCAATGAACTCTCCCTCCTCCCATTATGCATAAAGTGATCAACTCTTTCACATTAGCCATTTTTGATGGTACTTTTGCTTCAAAGATGAGTTTTGGTCATGGGCCCAAGGATAATTCTTCGCGGTGCCATACCAATTGACTCAAACATAGGTGGCTCCGGCCACCGCCCTCTCCTTGGAGAGGTTGTGTCTCGTTTTTGGCCTGTGTTGGTTCTTGCCTCTCCTTCGTGCCGCGCTCGTGCTTGTGGTGTCCAGTGTGTTAGTTCCTTATTGTGGTCTCTCGCTTGAAGGTTCCGTGCTTAGGAGTTATCTTTGGTTGAAACTTTTTTTTGAGCCCACAGTACTACCGCGGCCTGCCACGGTACTACCGCAAGGGGGGCGCGCGGTACTTCCGCACCCAGCGCAGCAGTAATTTTTTACTGCCGCCTGGGGGAGCGGTACTACGGCCTCGGTGCGGTACTTCCGCCCGGGCGGTACTACCGCGATGACGTGCGGTACTACCGCGAGAGGAGTGAGCAGTACTTTCGCACCCAGCGCGGCAGTAATTTTTTACTGCCGCCTGGGGGAGCGGTACTACGGCCTCGGTGCGGTACTTCCGCCCGGGCGGTAGTACCGCGATGACGTGCGGTACTACCGTGCGGTCAAGGGCGCGTGGGGGTTAAACACGGGCGGGGGAGTTCTAACTCCCCCATACCCATTTGTCTCTCTCTCTCTCTCTCTCTCTCTCGCTCAAGAACGGCGCCGGAGGCCCTCGCCGGATCTCCGTCTCCGGCCGCTCTCCTCGGATTCCGACTGGTGGGATCGTTCCCCCCCACTCCCTCTTGCCATGGAACAAGGTTTCTCCCCAATCCCTCTCATTTTCTTGTTCGTCTTGTTGCTTTTAGGTTTTGGGGAGATGCAAGTTGTTCTTGAGATTTTAGGACAAATCTATGCAAGAATAGGATGTAGGAGAGTAGTTTTGTGTAGTGTTGGTACTTGCTATAGTTGTCCCGTGATGGATTTGATCGACCGTAGTACCGCGTGTTGACACGGTTGTGCTCAGATCTCCATGGCTATTTCGGATCTGCAACCGTGCGGTACTACCGCTCCTCAGGTGCGGTACTACCGCACGTCCGGTACTACCGCCCTACTGGCGCGGTACTACCGCACGTCCGGTACTACCGCCCTGCGGGCGCGGTACTACCGCACGTCCGGTACTACCTCTCCTTGGAGCAGTACTACCGCACGTGGCACAACACGCGTTACTACCGTTGTCTCAAATCCCTCTTGTGGCACTTCTTACGTGCCAAGTCTATTTGTTTCTCCTGCTTTGCTGTGGTCTTTGCATTGATCCTTCTCGCGTTTCGTGCGTGTTTGTTTTGTGGTGTGTGTTTAGGTGGTGGCTCAGGTGCTCCGGCTCGCCGCTCCAATCCAAGCCGTGACACGGGATCCAAGCGTATGCGCAACACAGAGGTAGCAAAGGGCTCCAATGCCCCCCAACGCAGAACCAAGACCGCTGCCACTAAAGAGAAGGAACCCGCCAAGGGCATGGATGAGATACCGCTTGTTGAGTTCATCACTCGGAGGAAGGTCAATCCATATGGAAACCCTCGTGCTAACTTTCGAGGGAATGATCTATTCTGGACCAAGCAGCAGAATCTCATTTATCTGCATGTCATCAAGGCCAAGCAAAATACCCATGTGGAGGTGAAGTGGATCAACATGCATCACATGCGCAAAGAGGCGCATCGGGAATACTTTGGTGAGGCTTTGGACCTCGTGGAGCAATTTGGCATTGAGCATATCATCTCATTCCACAAAGACTATGATCCTGATATCCTTGCCCAGTTCTTTGCCTCCGTGCATTTTCATCCCAATGAGGAAAGGACCATGACTTGGATGACCAATGGCCGACAGCTGACTGCTACCTGAAGGAATTCATGACCCTGCTTGGGGTTCCGGATGAGGGGGTCACCACACCCCAAGGTGTTCGCCCTCATGCCAATCCCGAGTCTGCCAACAAGAACAAGCTCATGCCCTACCTTGTGGAGAAGAAGCTCTCCAATGGCAAGTCAACTTGGGTACTCAACTCCTTTCTTGACATCATGCACCGGATCTTCCGCAACACTCTCTTCCTACGCATTGGGGACAAGGACACAACCACTTGGTGGATATGATGCTCTTGTGTGAAGATGCTCGCAACTCTCAGACACAGCCACTTGATGTCTCACATATCATGTGGATTGAACTTCGGTTTGCGGTCTACAACCGCAAGGTCCCCATCTATGGACCTTATTTTTTTCAGTTGATCTCGGCTACTTGGGAGCGGGTCTACCCTCAGGATGAGTTTGAGGCCCCTGGTTGGATCCGGCATGAGCCCATCAACCTCCGTATCAAGTCTCAGTGGGCCAACACTACCTATCGTGCTGATACTGCAGCTGCCATGGACATGGATGCAAATGAGGATGAGGAGGAGGCAGCAGACGAGGACAGCTCTGAGGGTTACATCCCTCCCACCTCTGAGCCTTCTTGGGCTAAGCGACTGAAGAAAAAGATGAAGATGCTATTCTGTATGCAAGCCAAGGGGCAGTACCAGACCCATGTGGCTTCCAAGGAGACTCGCCGCCGCGACAAGCGGATTTTCAGGACTTTTGGCGAGAACATATCTAGCGGGTCAGAGGTGAACATCACCCCAGAGGCAGAATGGCTGCACAAGCAGGGCTATCGGTGGACCGAGTCTGAGGAGGAGTCCGTCCCAGCTGCAGAGTCCGACGAGCAGCGTGCCAGTGACTACTCCGCTTGAGCCACCACTATTGCTGTAGGTGTCCTCTCTGCCTTTTTGGCGTCTCGATGCCAAAGGGGGAGAGAGTGTAGGATTTGCTGCGAGTTATGTCGTGTTTGGGCCAGTTGAACTTCGTTTATTTCGTTTGCTTTGGTTTGTGCTCGTGAGACCTTCTATCATATGGTGTAAGACATATGCACTCTATCGTACCGTAGTGAGCTTATTCTATCTTGTGCTTATTACATTTTGCTCCTGTCTATCTTGCTTAGTTTTAGCCTAATTGCAAGATTTCCCTTGTCTATAAAATATAGGGGAGTGTTGATCCTAGTATGTGTGCCGTGCAGTCCAAAGCACTCATCGAGATAGCACACATCTAGGGGGAGCCCGTCTATATTTTAGAGACTTGGGGTTTGCCCTTGCTCTTTGCGTTATACCCTCGTGCAAATCCCGTGTTGTCATCAATCCACCAAAAAGGGGGAGATTGTAAGGGCATTTTTATCCCTTAGTTGGTTTTGGTGATTGATGACAATGCTTTTGCGGACTAATCATGTGCATCAAATATTTCAGATATATTGACTAGGCACAAGATGATTGGGTTCCCCTCAAAGGCTATAGAAGACGGCGTTTCTCTTCGGTTCTTTTCGGTGGTATTGAGTCGTAGGGAAGCCGTACTATTAAGAGGGGGTCCGCTTTGGAAAGGTTGGGTGGATTCATCACGTACACATCGTCTTTGCACCTCCTTTCCTCTTGCCTTTGGAGCATCCTAAGTTTTCCTTGTCTATGCAATTATAGCTCTTGTCTGCCGAACTAGGAAGTGCGGTAGTACTGCTCGTCAGAGCAGTAGTACCGCAGGACCTTGCGGTAGTACCGCCCGCTGGTGCGGCAGTACCGCAAGGCCCCACGGTAGTACCGCTTCTGGTAAGCGGTAGTACCGTGGTCCCTTCTTAGTTCCGCAACTACGCGGCTGTAAGGGGCGGATGTAATTTTTTACATCCGCACCTCGCACGGTAGTACCGCGGCTGGCTTACAGTACTACCGTGTCGGGTTTTTGCATCGACTCCAACTCTGCGAAAGTAGCCACGGATGTAATTTTTTATATCCGTGCCTTCCCATCCCTGGACAGCCCCTGCCTTGCGGTAGTACCGCAAGGGGGAGCGGTAGTACCGCGCCAGAGTACTACCACCCTCTGCCTTAGTGCATGTGTGGCTGTTCTGGTCTCTGCTGCGTGGGCGGTAGTACCGCGGGGCTCTGCGGTAGTACCGCATACCCCTGCGGTAGTACCGCGCCTCAGGTACGGTAGTACCGCGTGCCCCTGCGGTAGTACCGCGTCTCAGCTGCGGTAGTACCGCGCTGCGCAGGCTGAGTTGGTGGATAACGGTTGGATTTGTTCTTCCACTATATAAGGGGTGTCTTCCTCCTCTTGTTGACTACCTCTTCCACCTCCAAGCTCCATTGTTGCTCTAAGCTCCATTTTCGCCCGATCTCCTTCCCTAGCCAATCAAACTTGTTGATTCTCTAGGGATTGGTTGAGGAGGCCCCGATCTACACTTTCACCAAGAGATATTTGAATCCCCCCACTAATCCCTTGTGGATCTTGTTACTCTTGGGTGTTGAGCACCCTAGACGGTTGAGGTCACCGTGGAGCCATAGTCCATTGTGGTGAAGCTTCGTGGTGTCGTTGGGAGCCTCCAATTAAGTTGTGGAGATTGCCCCAACCTTGTTTGTAAAGGTTCGGTCGCCGCCTTCAAGGGCACCAATAGTGGAATCACGGCATCTCGCATTGTGTGAGGGTGTGAGGAGAATACGGTGGCCCTAGTGGCTTCTTGGGGAGCATTGTGCCTCCACACCGCTCCAACGGAGACGTACTTCCTCTCAAAGGGAAGGAACTTCGGTAACACATCCTCGTCTTCACCGGCTCCACTCTTGGTTATCTCGTGCCTTTACTTGTGCAAGTTTATTTGTGCCTTATCTCTTGCTTGCGTGTATGATTATTGTTGTTGCATCATATAGGTTGCTCACCTAGTTGCATATCTAGACAACCTACTTTGATGCAAAGTTTAAATTGGTAAAGAAAAGCTAAAAATTGTTAGTTGCCTATTCACCCCCCCTCTAGTCAACTATATCGATCCTATCACCGGCGATCGATGCTCCACGGCGCATGGGGCACCCCACCAGGGCGCGCAAATGGATTGTGCATGAGCACATTGGTAGAGCACGTGCCTGGTGGTCTCTTGGACACGCAGACGGAGTAGGCAGGGGATTCGATGATGTGACAATGGTGAAGGAGGGGTTCATAAGGAAGGCAATGTCAGTGGTAGAGCCAAAGCAAGAACCTATATTGGTAGGACATGTAGGACCTCTAGATGTTGGGAGTGAAATCGTCTACGGGGAGGGCAGCCAACTGAAGGTGGTATGCCCCACGCACCTTGAAAGGAACACGGGGGCCAGAGAGCCTCCGTAGGTCGGTGACAAGGGGACGCAACATGGTCTCATGCAGCTTGGTGGTTAGGCAAAGCAGCTCTTCAGCGACCGTGACCAAGAGATGCGACTGAAAGGTGTGTGTGGGGGGAGGGGGCTCAAAGAAGACCACCGCGACAGAGGCGTTGGGCCTGAGGGTGTGTGAGAAAAGCGCGGGGAAACACGGTGTACAACATGATGGGGCACAACGGGGTGTTGTAGCCTCCCTGCATAACCACCACGAGGACCTTCCATAACCCGTTGAAGGAAAATGTTAAGAAGTTGATGCATGTATATGTTCTTCAGTAACTAATTAGGTAGGGACGGATGATTGTGATAAAACACAGAGAAATCGAAATTGTGTTGTGACAAATCAAAATGTTTGAACATACATAAGATGAAATTACCGACGACACCGGTTTCCTTTTAAATATATTTGTGTGTGGATTTAGTTCACTTTATTTCTAAAGGCAGTGCTCAGGATTGGTCGTGGTAGGATTGTCCAAACTGCTATGCATCCCACTAGCTAATAAGAAACCAAAAAGCTGCAACCATGGAGTGTCAAATCCGTGTGGGCTCACGCCATACCTCATAACACTACCACCTAAGCCATTCTTAGATATTCAAATATGTGACGATGGAATGAACAAATCAATGACAGGATTAGAGAAGTACATTTAAGATCCAATACTCAATAATGTAAGGCATCAATAGTGGTGGTAGGGAGAGTGAGCTCTTTTGAGATGTCTAGGACGAAACAGAGCTCTGAACTCGATGCAAAGCAGGAGTTGCTAATACGTACCCTAAAGTAATTAACTACATCTGTCGTTGAGTTGCCTTATTTTATCTTGTTAGTTCTTTCAATATATCGTGTTAAACTAGTGGTAGCATCCCATGTCTATGGGCCAAGCTAATCTCCTCTCCGGTACATTAGTCTTTTGAGATTGGCGCCAGTCAACTATTTGCTCAGATTAGGGTTTCAGTATGAACCAGGGCGGGGTTCATACAACTTACATTAATGATGTACCAATTTTAACTCACGCAGATTCACGACATGAAAATAAATAAAAACTCTGTTGACCTTCCATGAACATAGTTTCTCTTATATATAATCGTTTCATTTTCTTAATTAAACATCAAGTCCCGCGGCCGGAAAGTATTTGAAAGCATCATTGTCCCTACTATGACAGTGGCAAAAACAATGTATAGAGTGAATCGCTAGGCACTAGTTTCTTCATATTTTTATGGTGCCAAAAAATAAAGAAAAAGATGTCAGAAGTGGGGTTTGAACCCACGCCCTCGTAAGAGGACCAGAACTTGAGTCTGGCGCCTTAGACCACTCGGCCATCCTGACTCGCTGATCGGAATAATGGTAATCTTTCTGAAGTTTACTATGATTTTCCGTTTGGAAGCTTTCCGAAGTCCTGCCTCGCTTTGTCCCTAGCCAGAGCATGGTCTTGAACATCTTTGGTATTGTGTCTCACCACATTGTTATTATATTGTACGAACATGGCCAAACTACTAATTCTTGAAGAGCTTCCCAGGTATGATTTGTAGACTTGTAGCTATTCCTCCGGTTGGCCAATGCTTAAATAGCTTTGCAGCCCTTATATATCTTAAAAAGCGTTTCTGTTTGTAGCAAACCAATATGTACACCACGACATGGAATGGTGATTTTGATTCGGGCAAGAACTAAAGAACTGCAGAAACGTATGGTGACTTTGATGTATAGGCAGCACCCTGGGTGACTGCACCTTTTTCATGGTTTTCCCTACCTCTTGTATATCCCCTCATCTTTAATGAAAAGGCAGAGCACCTGCCATTTACCCTTCAAAAAAAGAACTGAGGAACTAACATGAGCTGGCACCGACATATTTCCTGTCTCATGTTCATTCCTGGGTTATGTTTGAACAGGGAGGCAATCGTTCATGCCATTACCTGCAGAACCTACATCCGGATCATTTCCAAGATCTTATGTTAAGGTAGGCTACTGTAGAATCCTTTAAGATAGCAAAAATAGGATAGTGGTTCTAGATTTGCGCTTAAATTCGATGCTATGTACTTGCAGCGGCGGGTGCCGAGGCCTGGGTACCAGTGCGGCCGTAGATGAGCTATGACAAATCGAACCCTGGCACTCGGGAGGGCTACTACGATTCTCCTCCATACTACTCCAGAGACAGCAAAGCCATTGATGATCTAACACCAGAACCGACACCAACACAAGCACCAACAGTGACACCAGTTGCACAGGAAAGGCCGTTCTAGTGCCATTGGGTTCCCCCACAGCCACCAAGGCTCGCCATGCTGGAGGCCGCGGCCGCAATTCAGCAGCTAAGGTCCCTTCCAAGCCAAGAGCCAAAGCCAGCAGCAGGCCTAGCTGATGCTTCGAAACCAGCAGACTCTGGTGGATCACCTGCTATTGCTGGTGATGAGTCACCTAGTAGCACCATGGCCGGCATGGCCAACGGCGAAAAAGGAGAAGGGCCCGATGCCGCATGATTTCGATGAGGGTGGTTTTGAGCAGCCATTCATATGATTTTCTGTGTTGTTGATCCGTGCAGTTCACATAACGTCGTGAGACAGTTCGGTTCCTATCTACCATTGGTATTGAAGGGAGAACTGCGAGCTCTGTCCTTGGTATGGGCGCAACCTCAGGAGGGCGGGTTGAGGAGATAGCTTTTGAATCCATTGAGTTTATCCTCTGCCCCAAGGGAAATCAAAGAAGAAGAAAGCTCTGATATTCTCTACTTGAATTCAGGAGATTCAAATACCGAATGCAATAGGAATGGGAAAACGGAGCGGGCACTTGTTATACGCCAGTTGTAATGACGTGTATTTATAGGGGAAAAAGTGATTATGAGTTATCTGTGCGCATTCCACTAGACAATACTCCCTCCGTTCTTTTTACTACGCGTATAAAATTTGTCTCCTCCTCTGTTTCTTTTTACTCCGCGTATAAGATTTCTATATCAACATCTACAATATCAAAGTTACACAATATAATAATTGATTCCATGATACAACTAATGATATTGTTTTGGTATTGTGAATGTTGTTAGTTTTTTCGATAAACTTGGTCAAACTTTACCAAGATTGACTTACGACAAAACTTATATACGGAGTAAAAGAAACCGAGGGGGTACTTTGTATATGAAATTCCTTTTGATTTCGTACATGTATCCAAAATTCCGAATAGCGAGAAGATCCTATCATCTTAATGACACAGATCTAGATGTGTTTGTGATAGCTATGATTAGTGATAAAATGGTCATAACTGTGTGCGTCTTGTTTTCCATGTGGATCCTCAACACATGTTCAAAGAGTGAAGACTTGAGGAGGCACCACAACTGCTGAAACAAAAATGCATATGATTTCAGTTTTGTAAGTTTGTAGTGCCAGTTCAAACCAGCGTAGCCAACTTTTTCGCTCAGCATCGCGTTAGCTCTGGCTTTTAAGGTGAACCACGTAGCTTTGCAGGTGGACTGGTTGGTGCGTACTGCATGGCATTGGCACATGAAAACAAATGCACGCTCCAACTTTTGCTTGCACCAATATACTCCCCCCTTATATATACTGCTCCAACTTCACCAGAGTAGACATCATCTTACATCGTTTTGCTTTGTTTTAACTTGTCTGTCCGGTAGTGCCTTCCCCTAAAACAAAACCTGTCGTGTAGCACCTAGCTTAGTATATCATGTAGGTACAATCACATAAACAAAGGAAAACGATTTGTGAGGAAAAACAAAAGAATGGAAAAACATGTGGGAATAGGAGGCTTCAGGAACGGAGATAGAGCAACTGCTGTCTTTAATGCTGAATAAAGTTAAGGTAGAAGTTGCCGCTTTATCTCAGATAGAGACATTTGTGTTGACGTATAATGTGCTGCCTAGTCTCTTCCATCAGATCAGTCTTTTGGTTGCATTGACTAGAGCATGCACTTCTATATGGTATCGGAGCCAAGAGGTCCTGAGTTCAAAATCCGGCTGGCGCAACTAAATTGCAGCCCACTTTCGGTCCACGTATAGGCATGAGGGAGCCAAACGTGAGGGGGAGTGTTGACGTATAATGTGCTGCCTAGTCTCTTCTATCAGATCGGTCTTTTGGTTGCATTAGCTAGAACATGCACTTCTACAATATGTACTTGAAGTGCACTTTCAGCACACGACGGCATTGGCGCACTTTATCTACACCGTGTGCTGCGTGCTTCGAGATGGAAACAACAAGTGCCAGCATGTAATATTGGTGAAATACCAGACACCATACTCGATGTATTGTTGTGCTATATGCTGATGGTACGGTGCGGGATCCAAGTCTAGTGCATGCAGAGAGACTAGCTGACTTGTGCCTTTGTGGTGGGACCTGATGCCAAACTCAGCACAGGTACACTACTTTTTGTGGCACATCGACGTCAAAATGTGCCGGCGTCAGTGCATGGGTGGAGTCTCTACTAGGACCCGCTCGTTACGCGTAAACAGTTCAGTATATATCTAAAAAGTTGGAGGCCCGGGCAACATCACAACTAGAAAATCTGAAACGAGGAGATGCAGCACAGATCTAAATCTGCTTTCTGCAATGAACATGGAGTTCATTGACATGGATGGGCAGCTAAGGTTAGATTCCAGGTCTTTATAGTTTTTGATTCCATACCGTTACAAATATCTTGATTGACTGCTCGCGTTTTCAGATCAACTGCTAGCTTGATCCCTCACTCTATGCGTCCTTCGTTGCGAGCTCATGATGTTTTGGGTGCGCAATCAGCATGCTCATCTGGATCTTCTATAGCTTGCCCGAGGATAAAAGATATGTTGCGTCCAGGATGCGGATCATGGAGTTGGTCACAAGCATGATGCGATACATGCGTCTGAAGGGGGAATGGTTGACGTCCATGGCAAAATCTCTAGTTTGTAGGGATTTCGTAGTTTGTATGATCTAATTACTATACTATGATGTTGTAATGATGGAACAGCATGATTAAAACTGAAATCAATAAAGAAAATATGATTGCCACGAGGTTGGGCTGACGAGCGTGTTGGTCCATCATGACCGGGTTACACTGGCTACTAGTTGGATCCGGGACCAGAATTTGTTTAATAGGGGAGCCCGGGCGTCAAATACTACCTGGTGTAACTCAGACCAGTCATAGGTAGTAATTTAGACTAGTAACATGCATATGGGAAAATACACAGAAGCTCCTGGGTGCTTCACACCCCTATATGAAAAATAATCGTAAAAAATACCCAAAATATAAAAAAAAGCCTGAAATTTGGGGATATCAAACCTGGGTTCCCAATCTACTCCCGTGTGAAATTTCGTGATAAAATTCCCAAAAACGTATCCGTGGCGAAGGAAATACTGTCCGAACAAAAATCTACCCAAACAGTTTTCTTTTCTATACATAGGAAATTTTTGTCTTTTTTGCCACGAATACGTTTCCTGGTATTTTTTCACGAAATTTCACACGGGAGTAGATTGGGAACCCACGTTTGATATCCCAAAATCCCAGATTTTTTAAAAATTTCTTGGTATTTTTTGAATGAATTGTTCGTATAGGGGTGCGGAGCACCCGAGTGCTCAAAATCCTCGTCCCATGCATATGTTACTAGTCTATGTTACTACCTTTATAGTGGGGAGCAGGGCCGTCCAACGCCATGTGCGAGCAGTGCGACCGCACAGGGCCCCCAAGTTTCAGGGGCCTCAGATTTTGGGCCTTGTTATATTTCTGGTAGTGTATTTTCTTTGGTTGCTGTTGGGCCAGCCGGCCTTGTTTGCTCGCCCGAGCGCCTCCCAAACTCTCTCCTGGTCCCTGCTCCCGATCAATTAGATTGTCGCTTCGTTTCGAGTCTTCTCGAGTCGCCCGCCTAGATCATACGCTTGCCGCCAGTTGCTCAGACAAAAAAAAAGAACTGCTTGCTGCGAGCGCCATCGCAAGGACCAGGAGGGCAGGGGCCATGGTGCAGAATTTGTGCCATGAATTTGAGCAGAAGTCAGGGCTAAACAGGGCGCCCGCACCACCAAGCAAAACAGAAGGAGCCGCTGGCTGAGCGCAAGGCTAAGGCCAGATCGAGCAGGATATTTAATTTACGCATCACCGACCTGTCAATGTCAATCACAGGTGCGCCCAAGCCATACAAGATTTGTTTTATGCTAATTTTTTCTATCAAATACATTAGTGGCTAATGAGTATACTGAACATGTGCATCGTTCTCCAGTTAATTAGCAAAATTGCTATATGTTCACTCTCAATGGGTGAAATATTTGGCGAAGATAGTTCGTACGATATATTCCCAAATATTGTACGGAATAACACATATATAAAGCATGCAATTGAACTGGGAGTTTGCATTCAGTGCGAAAAAGTGAGATTATGCTTTAGCTATATGAATATTTAATTTTAGGGCCCCCATTCACATTTCGCACCGGGGCCTCGAATTTCTGGAGACGGCCCTGGTGGGGAGTAACATATGTGTGGTGTCATGCAACACTTCATTTTTTAGGTTGTAGACTCGTATTGTCTTGGTATGTGCGATGTTACAGTAACTAGCTATGTTACCACATGCCCCTCTTTCCTCATTAATTACTCGTCACATCATGTGTTTTGTCTACAGATGTGTGATGTTACCACCTATGTTACTCCCACTATGGAGATTTAATTAACAAAATGTTAATGCATGCCATAAAAAATTATATCGTTCATGCATTAACATTTTAGTAGTTAAATCTATGGTCAAATTTGACCCAAATACGATGGGAACCAATCAATAATGACGGAGATGGTATTGTCCAAGACCTTATAAAGTACTACCTCCATCCTGGTTTATAAGTCCCCTCTGTATTTTGTGCCAAATTTTGACTAGGAATTTAACTAACAAAATATTAATGCATGTCACAAAAAATTATATTGTTAGATTCGTATTTGAACCTTGTTTCCAATTGTGTTATTTTTATGACATGCATTACACTTTGTTAGTTAAATTTAAGGTCAAAATTTGGCACATAATATAAAGGGGACTAATAAATCAGGATGAAGATAGTAATACATAAGTCTGAAGACACCACCTTGGCAGCATCTGTCACTACTTCTATCAACTTGATGAGGGGGTGCGTATTGTCAGGGCCGCCTGCTCAGACCTCACAGCAAAGCCCAACATCTAAAACAGAAGATCTCAACAAAGCCGCCATCGCCGGGTCTGGGGCACAGACCGGTTCAGCGCACTCTCAGCGGGCACTGTATGCACGCGCTATAGAGGTCACCGCCACCATCTTCCACCGATCCATCTTTAGAGCAGGTACTGACGCATCGACCTTGCCAGGCCTGCCGCCGACGCCACCTCCCAACGCGCGTCCATCATTACGCATCCGTCACCGAGACCCTCTAGCATCACATCTCCGAGACTGCACGTCGATGATGTGTCACATGAAACGCTGCTCAACCGCTGAAACCGTCCATTGATCCCTCGAGCCAATGCACACCCCTAAGAATGATGTCCCCAAGGGGGGAAAGACATAGGAGCGCCGCAGTCATCCATCGACTGTAGGCATGTATGGTTGCTGTAAAGCACTAAGAAATTGAACTTGAGGGTTGACAAATCAAAATGGTTGAACATAGATAAGATAAAATTACTCAAGACATTGGTTGCCTTTTAGTTCACTTTATTTCCAATGCTCTTTTTAGGTAGTGCCCGGGATTGGCTGTGGTAGGATTGCCCAGAATGCTATGTATCCACTGGCAAATAAGAAGCCAAACAGCTGCAACCACAGAGTGTCAAACCCTACTGGGCTCACGCGATACCTCTCAACAATACCACCTAATTAAACCATTCTTAGTCTTCTCTATAGTAGTCCTGCGAGATGACATAGCTTGATGCCTTGAGTACAACAAGATCGAGGTGTTGACAGATACTACAAGGTGAGCAAATGCTTATGTTGAAACATATTATTTTGCTAATGTTATTCCATGTAAAATATTTACTTACATATATCCATCTACATTGCATGTATGTAATTTTTTCATGAGAAAGAGATGAGTTTTGCGCCCTTTGCAAAAGAAAAATGTTCGGTATTATTTTCTAACATTTCCTTTGCTATTTTTGGGACTCTGAATATGAGAACTCTTCTTGCACTATAGCAGCGGTTGACCAAGATAAGAGATGGTGTCTTGTCGGAATGAAATTTTGGAGTCACAAACATAGCCCGGGCTCCTTGTAGTTATGATAGTATGGCTACACATCACAATGATTCATAAGGCAGGCTTACTTTCAGAAGATATGGACTCTTGGAATTATCCACTACCATGTGAGAAGCAAGGACTGCTACTGAGTGCTAATGAGCCATTGGATCGGTGGTAGAAGTTTCCAATTGTCAGAGTAAATTACATATGGTTGTGAGCTTAACAGAGAAAGACCACCCCTCTTCCTAGACCAAAAACAACACCACTGAGTGACTCATTCATACTACTCATCAACTACCTTCTTGAACCCTTTTTGTTGGTGATTGAAGACCCATCGCTGAAATCAAAATGCTACAACTGCAATGGGACCCGAGTGATTGCCCTGCTTCAGCTTGGCGAGGAGACATTAATTCTTGACGGCATGGATTGCCTTGGGCCTTGTATTCAAGTGACTTGGGATCTTGGTCGTTTACATCCTCTTCAGGGCAAGACATATTTAAGGGAAGGGGATTGTCAGTGACGTACCCTATATTCAACTATTCTCGTCTTCCTCGTTGAGCTGTGTTCGTGTGTGCGCGTGCGAGAGCGCGCGTGTGTAATTTGACTTGTACTCTGAATTAATGTCTAATTGAGTGAACTAGTAGCATGTTTCTAACACTCTTGCTTCTCTCAACCAACTGTATTGATTTACTACTATTGCACGCTAAGTTACAATAAAAAAAACGTGTGCACATTGGAAGTTATGAATTAGATATAGATTACAATGTTCTAGAGATGAAACATCTCCTTGTACCGCAAGTCTCTAAGCCATCCAAGTTTGTACCACTATATATGCTCTCATCTGGGTCAGACCAATAAACACTGATATATTTATGATTCCTATATAATTTCCCACATACTGAGCTTGCTTAATCTCTTCTCATGCATCTATTTATAAGTTATAACACATAACAAAGCGGAAATTTCCTAGTTGTACACAACCGTCCTTGCCAATTTGAGCTTTCGGGAGAAACGGTTGATGTATAGAACTTATAACAATGTACCAGTTGCCACCCATGGACATTCATCACATGAGAGTACATAAATGCTCCACCAACCTTAATGATTTTCCCCTTATATATATCACCCCGTCATCGCTGTGTAGATAGCACACCCTATACTTCCATTTAGTTTTAGTGTGTGATAGCCACAAACATTGGAGAGAACATATGAGAGAAGAGCCAAAGATATGTAAGAACACACAGGACTGGGAGGCGTCGGGAATAGAGACGAGTTGAGTATTGGTCTTGGATGAAGTTATTCTGGAATACATAGCTTGACCAAAATCACAACAAGAACGAGGTCTGGCAATAGCACCTAGGTTAGTACATCATGTAGGGAAACTCACATAAACAAATGAAAACAAATTGGGAGAGAAGAATCGAAGAGTTGAACAAAACAAGTGGGAATAGGAGGCCAAAAGACCATGGGATTGTTTTCCTTTTCTTTTTTTGGATATAAAGCTTGGATCTTTTCTGTGGATGAGTGAAGTTGGACAAGAAGTCAAGCTGCATCTTCCTAGCTAGCGTGAAGACGGATGTTGAAACTGCGCTGCTTAGTGTCCCTCTCTTGTTTTTTAAGTGGATTGTGGGACGTAGCAATTCTATCCCCCCTCTCTCTCTCACCCTAATCAATTCCTGTTGCTCCATGGCATGGCTTCAGGGCGTGCTTGGTTGCCCGCATGCAGCCAACCAGGCCCGCGCGGGATGTGCGCGGCCTGTTTGGTTGCCTGGGCTGCATGCGGTTTGTGGCCCGCACGGACCTTAAAGCAGCCCGCAGCCTGGCCCGGCGAAAACTGCCGAATCGGCAGTTTCTCACGAGTCTGACTCGGCGCGGCCACGCGTGCGAGGCAGTTGCACGCCTCGGGCAGCCCAGGAGACGGATGGGACGTCTTATAACTCGCCCCCCCCACTCTCCTTTCACCGCCGAGTCGCACTGTTCCCACCGCTCCCTCTCTCTCACCGCCCCTTCCTTTCCTCTCCTCCGATGGCTCCGCCTCGCCCACCTGCGCGCCACCCTCTGACCCCCGTCGACCAGCGCATCGCCAGCATCCAGGAGCGCTGGCTGGCCGGGCTCCAGAACTCGGGCCGGGACCTGGCGTCGGCGCTGCGAGCGCCGTCCCCCATCTGCTGCCGGCCACCACGAGCGCCGGCCAATGCGGTGCCGGCCGTTCCTGCTCCGCCGCCGATTCCGGACCTCGTGGTCCTTGGCTCGACGCCGGCGCCGTCCACGGAGCCGACGCTTCTTGGGACCCCATTGGGCAGGGGGGTTTTCTTGACCCCCGTCCAAGGGTTTTCTGGTGTCGGCGGGCCGTCCTCCTCGACCTCCGGCGTGGCGATGAGCACAGGGCCGATGCCGCAGGCCGTCGCCAGGGCCGGCTCCTCCTCTGCTCCGCCACCTCTCTCCTTCCCACCCGGGTTTTCACCCTGGCCTCGGTTCGCTGCGCGTGCTCCGGTGAGTCAAACCCCCTCAATGCTTGCTCGTAGATGTATATTAGGGGTTTATTTCTTAGGCATGTGCTAGTAGTTAGTGGATTCGATAGGATTAGATAGGATTCGAGTAGATCCAATTGGATGCAAACCCAATCGAATCGAATCGGACCGATCTGTTCTTGTTTCGTACAGTGTGTGTCCTAGGATAATTTTCTTCTGCTACTGCTAGTGTGTCCTAGGATCTGTGTTCAAGCTACTAGCTGTGTTCATGCTAGAATCCCCAATGGTAGTATGCTTTGCTAGGATCTGTGTTCATGGTAGGGTCTTGCTAGGATGTGTGTTCATGCAAATAGCATGTTCATGTTCAATCTAGGATCATGTTCATGTTGTTGTTCATGTTGCTAACATACATGTTCAAGCTAGGGTTTGTGTTGATTGTTATACGTGCATGTAGTAGGACCATTTTAGGATGCCGCCAAATGTGCATGGCTGCACATGGGTGCTATTGGCACTTGCTGTTGCTATTTTTAGATGTTTCCATGCTTAGGATAGTGCACTGATGAGCGGCAGTTGTAGAAAAGCAGATGCCACTGATCAGTGGACTTGCCCAACAGCAAGTGCCACTGATCAGTGGCACTTCCTGTTGGGCAAGTCCACTGATCAGTGGCATTTGCCTAACAGCAAGTGCCATTGATAAGTGGCATTTGCTCAAAGAGTTTGTGTACTGATCAGTGGCATTTGTTCTTGGGCAAATGTCTCTGATCAGTGCCATTTTGCAAAGAGTTTGTGCACTAATACTTGTCGTCTTACCTGACAAGATATTGAAGACTGACTGGGATGTGGCGGGTGGAGGAGCTCAGGTGGTGGCCGGAGCTGAGGGCGCCGAGGATTTCATCCCCACGAACAGGTGGCTCAGGACGGTGGACCTGCCTGGCAGGATCGCCTTCATGAGCCTGCCTCGTTCAAGGGGACGATCTCCGAGGCAGGGCCACGAGGAGGGGGCCCGGGAGCCGCTGCGCTTCTAACAACAGATCAAGGACAACAAGGACCTCGCCATGCTCGTCGTCCCTCCCAAGTTCGTGGAGGTGATGAACACCTGGCTGGTCATCAAGCGGCTCCCGCGCGTGGTCAGGCTGTCAGCGAACAAGCGGTGCGTGTTCTCGGTGCAGGTCCAAAACTTCGAGGGGCACATGGTGCTTGGCCGGGGCTGGAACTACTTCTGCCGCCGCCACCGGATCGTCCCCGACGACCTCATCCTTGTGCACATCTTAGGACTCGGACTAAAGGTTCAGATCTACAACCACAACTCCTCGGTCATGTGCAGGTTTCGTTGCAGCAGGCACAACTGCCATGGTGACATCGAGCATGCTATATAGTTAAGTTAAGTAAGGTGTTAGTGTTGAACTTTTATGGTGTGTGGCGAGACTTGTGCTGGGAACTTGTTCATATTTTGGCCAGGAGCAGCACCCTGGCATGGAGCAGGGAAGAAGGATGCCCCTGCTGTTAATCTAGACTTATGCTATGTAGTTAAGTTTGCTGTCATTTCCTTGCTTGCTGTGTTAAGTTTGCTGTCATTTCTTTGCTTGCTTTGTTTGATCTTGCTGTTGTGCTGATCATGTGGTGATAAGGCCACCACATTTGAATGGAGTGAGCAGAACACAAACGCTGTTTGCAACCAAACAGCTGAAGTTTGCATCTGCTCACACCCTAAGCAGAAAAACGCCAACCAAATAGCAGGGGGTAAGTGCCCCTCCATGTAATGTAGGCAATCAAACAGGTTGCATCTGCTGCATATGTGGCTGCATTTTAAGAACCAGGCTGGCTGGAGATGGACATGCAATACAACTACTGTTGCAAACTGCAACCAAACACGCCCTTAGAGTATCTATACCCTGCCTTCTCAAATCATCCTCAAATATCCACGGATACGTCCGTTCAGTGACCATAGGGCTGAGGCATTGTGGCCGAAGATAACCATGATGGTTTGACCAGGACTCTAGGTGGCACTACCGCACCAAGTAGAAAGAGGACAGAACAACCTTTTCGTAATTTCGCGATCGGGTCTAACGTGGCTGCGTCACCCAGTTGCTGATGGATTCGCGTGAGGCCTGATCGCCACCGCCTGCCGGCTTGCGGCCTGCAACTCCAGCTGGAGAGGCAGACATGCCCAATCATCATTCTTACGTGGCAACGTCGGGAAGATGCCGATTTTAGTTAAGGTACTGATTTTGCCGTGATAGTCGATACTCCTTCCAATCCATAATAAGTGCCGTGGTATTATCAAGGGAGTAATATTTTAGGGATAATCGATACAAATTTTATTGGATTGATCTAGCAACTCTGTGCTAATATCCAAGGATCTGTCTAGGGCACATCTAGATCTGCCTTAATTGTTGCACATCTAAATGACTCAATCAAACTAGAAAAAAAAATACCTACACGAATCTTCACGTAAAATCAATGGCATATGATATAGATGTGCAACTCTAGATATGCTTTAGCATACATGAGTTGATAGAGTCCACAGTAAGAGAACAAGCACCTCATCCAGAGAGAGAGGGAGAGAGGGAGAGAGAGAGATAAAGGGGGAAACTTTTCTCTCTCTCTTCATCTATCCCAAGCACATGCAAGTGACCGGATATATAAGGGAGAAAATGAGGAGTATGTCTGCATGCACGGATAAATAGAGGCTCAAAATTAACACCCCTGGATACGACTAGGCGCGCCCGCGGGCGTTTAGTGGCAGATTTGCTAAGTCCGGTTGTAGATGCTCTAAGGTCGAGAGAGCCCTGCGAATTTTTTCTTTTTGCGAGAAAACTTCTAATCCATATATTCATCATGTCAAGGTAGTACAAAACCACCAGAATTAAAAATTACATCTAGGTCGTCCGTAGACCACCTAGCAACGAATACAAGCATTGGAGCGAGATTAAGGCAAGCCGTCGTCTTTGCCCCTCCCTTGTGCAAACCAGAAAAACCTTGTTGTAGTAGATAGTAATGAATTGATCGTGCTAAAGCCCCATAGAACCAGTACACCAGAACAACTGCCACCGATGAAGAGAAAGCGTAGAACGAAATGATACAACCTGTAGACACACAAACGCATACGAACAAAGACCGGATCCACCGAAGACAAACACTGACCGAATACGACGAGATCCGTCGAGACACACCTCCGCACGCCCTCCAACGATGTTAGAAGTACCACCAGAACAGGGGCTGGGTGGGAAGAACCTTATTCCATTTTCAGAAAGACGCCGTCCCCTTGTCTTCTTGAGCATGATACAAACCCTAACAAAAGCCACGCAGAACTAGCGCACCAAAACAACAACCGCCACCGATGATGAGAAGTGTAGATTGAAAGGATACAACCTGTAGACACACAAACGCATACAGACGAAG
>NC_057802.1:5578739-5585285 GCF_018294505.1 Triticum aestivum | reverse complement strand
CTCGTCATCACGTCGCCGTCGTCTTTGACCTCCTCCCCGCGCCCACTGCCCGTGCCCTACTCCTCCCCTGTGAGCTCCCCCTCCCTCCTCTCTCTGCCGTGGCCACGCCCTCTCCCCTCACGCTCGGCTCCATCCCGCGCTGCCCCGGGAGCCGCCTATACCCGGCCACCATCGCCTCCGTCCCGCGGCGCCTGGCCGCGCCCGCCAGGGCCGCAGTCGTATGGGGCCGCCCACTGCTTCGCGCCTCCTGCTCGAACCCCCCCACCGTGCGCGCCCCTCCCTCGTCGCTCTCCTGTGCGCCGCCGCCAGTCGTCGCCTAGTCGCGTGCCCCGCCGCCCCTGCACCACCTCCGGCCTCCTCCCACACCGCCGCAGCTGTGCTGCCCGCCTCGCCATTGCTCGCATCCGGCGACCGGCGTCGCCGCGCCCATGGCGGGCGCCCCCCTGGCGACCTGGGGAGCGGGCTGACGCTCGTCGCCCGTAACCGCTAACCCAGCGCCCGCTAGGCCTCTGTGCCACTGGACAGCAAGCCCCCCCGAACGATTTTAAATAAAAAAATAATGAATAAATAAATAAATAATTAATTAATTAAGTTAATTAATCCTGTTTAATTAATCTAATTAACTAGTTAGTCTAATTAAACAGTAATTAGTTTAGCTAAACCCTAATTAACCTAATCAGAGTATGATAGGTGGGTCCCATTGGACCCACACGTCAGTTTGACCAGTCAACACCTCTGTTGACTGCTGACGTCATGATGACGTCAGCACGCACTATTCTGGATAATGTTGAATTAAATTAATTAAATAAATTCTAAAAATGATTTAAAACTTTAGAAAATCATATAAAAGAAACCGTAGCTCAGATGAAAATACTTTGTACATGAAAGTTGCTCAGAACGACGAGATGAATCCGAATACGCAGCCCGTTCGTCCGCCACGCATCCCTAGCATAACGAACACGCAACTTTTCCCCTCCGATTCATCTGTCCAAAAACGCGAAACACCGGGGATATTTTCCCGGATGTTTCCCCCCTTCACCGGTATCACCTCATACCGCGTTAGAACACGTCTAGCTCTGCCTGTTGTCCTGTTATGCACTTGCTTGCTATGTATTTACTGTTTCTCCCCCCTCTTCTCTTCGGTAGACCCCGTGACGATGCTGATGCCCCTATGGTCGACTACGTCACCGATGACCCCTCCTTCTTGTCTGAGCAACCAGGCAAGCCCCCCCTTGATCACCAGATATCGCCTATTCTTCTCTATACAGCTTGCATTAGAGTACTGTAGCATGTTACTGCTTTCGGTTAATCCTATTCTACTGCATAGCCTGTCATTGTTGCTACAGTTGTTACCCTTACCTGCTATCCTACTGCTTAGTATAGGATGCTAGTGTTCCATCAGTGACCCTACACTCTTGTCCGTCTGCCATGCTATACTACTGGGCCGTGATCACTTCAGGAGGTGATCACGGGTATATACTATATACTTTATATACATGACACATGTGGTGACTAAAGTCGGGTCGGCTCGTTGAGTACCCGCAAGTGATTCTGATGAGGGGGCTGAAAGGACAGGTGGCTCCATCCCGGTAGAGGTGGGCCTAGGTTCCTGATGGCCCTCGACTGTTACTTTGTGGCTGAGCGACAGGGCAGGTTGAGACCACCTAGGAGAGAGGTGGGCCTGGCCCTGGTCGGCGTTCGCGGATACTTAACACGCTTAACGAGATCTTGGTATTTGATCTGAGTCTGGCCATTTGGTCTATATGCACTAACCAACTACGCGGGAACAGTTATGGGCACTCGACGTCGTGGTATCAGCCGAAGCTCTTCTTGACGTCAGCGACTGAGTGGCGCGCGCCGCATTGGACCGTAAGCTCACGCTTGTATTAAGGGGGCTAGGTCTGCTTCCGGCCGCGTACGCAACGTGCATGTGTGCAATGGGCGATGGGCCCAGACCCCTGCGCGCATAGGGTTTAGACCGGCGTGCTGACCTCTCTGTTGAGCCTAGGTGGGGCTGCGACGTGTTGATCTTCCGAGGCCGGGCATGACCCAGAAAAGTGTGTCCGGCCAAATGGGATTGAGCGTGTTGGGTTATGTGGTGCACCCTTGCAGGGAAGTTTACCTATTCGAATAGCCGTGTCCCTCGGTAAAAGGACGACCCGGAGTTGTACCTTGAACTTATGACAACTAGAACCGGATACTTAATAAAACACACCCTTCCAAGTGCCAGATATAACCCGGTGATCGCTCTCTAACAGGGCGAGGTGGAGGGGATCGCCGGGTAGGATTATGCTATGCGATGCTACTTGGAGGACTTCAATCTACTCTCTTCTACATGCTGCAAGATGTAGATGGCCAGAAGCGTAGTCTTTGACAGGATTAGCTATCCCCTCTTATTCTGGCATTCTGCAGTTCAGTCCACTGATATGGCCCTTTACACATATACCCATGCATATGTAGTGTAGCTCCTTGCTTGCGAGTACTTTGGATGAGTACTCACGGTTGCTTCCCTCCCTCTTTTCCCCCTTTTCTTTCTACCTGGTTGTCGTAACCAGATGCTGGAGCCCAGGAGCCAGACGCCACCGTCGACGACGACTCCTACGACACTGGAGGTGCCTACTACTACGTGCAGGCCGCTGACGACGACCAGGAGTAGTTAGGAGGATCCCAGGCAGGAGGCCCGCGCCTCGTTCGATCTGTATCCCAGTTTGTGCTAGCCTTCTTAAGGCAAACTTGTTTAACTTATGTCTGTACTCAGATATTGTTGCTTCCGCTGACTCGTCTATGATCGAGCACTTGTATTCGAGCCCTCGAGGCCCCTGGCTTGTATTATGATGCTTGTATGACTTATTTATGTTATAGAGTTGTGTTGTGATATCTTCCCGTGAGTCCCTGATCTTGATCGTACACATTTGCGTGCATGATTAGTGTACGGTCAAATCGGGGGCGTCACAATAGCCAGGGGCTTTCTGACCGAAGAGTGTATCTCCTACAGCACGAATTATCTAGGCATCGAGAACCCCGTTGGTCTGCCCATCAACAGGCACCTCGGCAGGCTCGCTGGATGGGGTCACCGTGAGGGTCGCCGCGAAATGCATGTCGACTTCGAGGGTCGACTCGTCGACTTTGAAAGAGCAAACCTAGTCGCTTTACAACACATAGACGTGGTCGATCCTTGGGTGGTAGAGCACAAAACCTTTATTGAGAAGACGTACAATGACCGAGGCCAACAGAGGACGGACGGAGATATAATCAAAGAGCACAACTCATGTTTCACGCGTTGGTTCAAGCAGAAGCTTCTGTCGCACCCTTTACATGAGGATAATTCCGCCGAAGAACAACTCATATTCGCCTTGTCACAGGGCGCCGAGCACAACCTGATGACGTATGAGGCGTACGATATCAACGGCTACACATTCTACACCGAGGACAAGGACATGAAGAGCGATGGTTATCAGAACTCCGGGGTAACGATGGAATCCTACACCGGTAACGGCAAGGACAGATACTACGGAAGGATCGAGGAGATCTGGGAGCTGAGCTACGCTGGAGAGAAGGTCCCGATGTTCCGTGTCAGATGGGCCAAGAGCGTCATAAAAGAAGACCGGTATTTCACCACCATGGTTATACCCGAAGCCAAATCCAAGACCGCAGGCGCGAACGTCACCGCGAAAAATGAGCCATGGGTACTGGCTTCCCAAGTGGACCAATGCTTCTTCATTACCGACCCGTCAAAGCCCAGTCATGTTGTCGTGAGGAGAGGCAAAAGGAAGATCATCGAAATGGATGGAGTCACCAATGAGCAAGACTTCGACAAGTTTGGCGACCCGAAGATGGAACATGACGACGACGATGAAGTACCAGCATACACCACAAGAAGAAGCAGGACCACCCTACCTAAAGGACGTCCGTTCAAGAGAAGAACTCCATTTACGGAAAATAAGGGCAAGAAGATTGTGAACAGATAGCTAGCTAAGATCGATTGTATTTAAATTGTAGCCTTCATTTCTCGATTGTATTTCGACATATTGAAATGATATTTCTTCTGTTCTAGTGTCCTCATGAATATTTATTTATGTTTATTATGATATTGAATTTCTAACTCACATCTCGAATTGAATTTGTTAATATTGAATATTCATGAGGACACTCGATCTCGATCCCCCTCCATCTCGATCGCTATCCCCCCTCGCTAGATCCCCCTCGCCGCCGAGCACCCCCCGCACCCTCCCCCGCTCCACCGCCGTCGACGACCCCCCACACCCTCCCCTGCGCGCATAGGGTTTAGATCGGCGTGCTGACCTCTCTGTTGAGCCTAGGTGGGGCTGCGACGTGTTGATCTTCCGAGGCCGGGCATGACCCAGAAAAGTGTGTCCGGCCAAATGGGATCGAGCGTGTTGGGTTATGTGGTGCACCCTTGCAGGGAAGTTTATCTATTCGAATAGCCGTGTCCCTCGGTAAAAGGACGACCTGGAGTTGTACCTTGAACTTATGACAACTAGAACCGGATACTTAATAAAACACACCCTTCCAAGTGCCAGATACAACCCGGTGATCGCTCTCTAACAGAGCGAGGTGGAGGGGATCGCCGGGTAGGATTATGCTATGCGATGCTACTTGGAGGACTTCAATCTACTCTCT
Organism: Triticum aestivum; assembly: GCF_018294505.1. Taxonomy (NCBI): domain Eukaryota; kingdom Viridiplantae; phylum Streptophyta; class Magnoliopsida; order Poales; family Poaceae; genus Triticum; species Triticum aestivum. Next base: position 5,580,644 of record NC_057802.1, on the reverse strand, counting down.
TCTACATGCTGCAAGATGTAGATGGCCAGAAGCGTAGTCTTTGACAGGATTAGCTATCCCCTCTTATTCTGGCATTCTGCAGTTCAGTCCACTGATATGGCCCTTTACACATATACCCATGCATATGTAGTGTAGCTCCTTGCTTGCGAGTACTTTGGATGAGTACTCACGGTTGCTTCCCTCCCTCTTTTCCCCCTTTTCTTTCTAACTGGTTGTCGTAACCAGATGCTGGAGCCCAGGAGCCAGACGCCACCGTCGACGATGACTCCTACGACACTGGAGGTGCCTACTACTACGTGCAGGCCGCTGACGACGACCAGGAGTAGTTAGGAGGATCCCAGGCAGGAGGCCCGCGCCTCGTTCGATCTGTATCCCAGTTTGTGCTAGCCTTCTTAAGGCAAACTTGTTTAACTTATGTCTGCACTCAGATATTGTTGCTTCCGCTGACTCGTCTATGATCGAGCACTTGTATTCGAACCCTCGAGGCCCCTGGCTTGTATTATAATGCTTGTATGACTTATTTATGTTATAGAGTTGTGTTGTGATATCTTCCTGTGAGTCCCTGATCTTGATCGTACACATTTGCGTGCATGATTAGTGTACGGTCAAATCGGGGGCGTCACAATAGCCAGGGGCTTTCTGACCGAAGAGTGTATCTCCTACCGCACGAATTATCTAGGCATCGAGAATCGCGTTGGTCTGCCCGTCAACAGGCACCTCGGCAGGCTCGCTGGATGGGGTCACCGTGAGGGTCGCCGCGAAATGCATGTCGACTTCGAGGGTCGACTCGTCGACTTTGAAAGAGCAAACCTAGTCGCTTTACAACACATAGACGTGGTCGATCCTTGGGTGGTAGAGCACAAAACCTTTATTGAGAAGACGTACAATGACCGAGGCCAACAGAGGACGGACGGAGATATAATCAAAGAGCACAACTCATGTTTCACGCGTTGGTTCAAGCAGAAGCTTCTGTCGTACCCTTTACATGAGGATAATTCCGCCGAAGAACAACTCATATTCTCCTTGTCACAAGGCGCCGAGCACAACCTGATGACGTATGAGGCGTACGATATCAACGGCTACACATTCTACACCGAGGACAAGGACATGAAGAGCGATGGTTATCAGAACTCCGGGGTAACGATGGAATCCTACACCGGTAACGACAAGGACAGATACTACGGAAGGATCGAGGAGATCTGGGAGCTGAGCTACGCTGGAGAGAAGGTCCCGATGTTCCGTGTCAGATGGGCCAAGAGCGTCATAAAAGAAGACCGGTATTTCACCACCATGGTTATACCCGAAGCCAAATCCAAGACCGCAGGCGCGAACGTCACCGCGAAAAATGAGCCATGGGTACTGGCTTCCCAAGTGGACCAATGCTTCTTCATTACCGACCCGTCAAAGCCCAGTCATGTTGTCGTGAGGAGAGGCAAAAGGAAGATCATCGAAATGGATGGAGTCGCCAATGAGCAAGACTTCGACAAGTTCGGCGACCCGAAGATGGAACATGACGACGACGATGAAGTACCAGCATACACCACAAGAAGAAGCAGGACCACCCTACCTAAAGGACGTCCGTTCAAGAGAAGAACTCCATTTACGAAAAATAAGGGCAATGAGATTGTGAACAGATAGCTAGCTAAGATCGATTGTATTTAAATTGTAGCCTTCATTTCTCGATTGTATTTCGACATATTGAAATGATATTTCCTCTGTTCTAGTGTCCTCATGAATATTTATTTATGTTTATTATGATATTGAATTTCTAACTCACATCTCGAATTGAATTTGTTAATATTGAATATTCATGAGGACACTCGATCTCGATCCCCCTCCATCTCGATCGCTATCCCCCCTCGCTAGATCCCCCTCGCCGCCGAGCACCCCCCGCACCCTCCCCCG
>NC_057802.1:5572344-5577714 GCF_018294505.1 Triticum aestivum | reverse complement strand
CCACCCCCTCCCTCCCTCCGCCTCGCCCCCTCCGCCGTAGGCCGCTCCCCCCAATCCAGGCCGCCGCTCGGACTCAAGTCTGCAGCCTCTCCTCCTCAAGAAGAAGAAGAGGTACGAATCCATCTTCCCCTTCTCTTCTTCCCTTTCTAGTTTTCTTCTTCGTCTCCCGCATCTCATGCGTGCGTGTGTGCAGTTTGTGCAGGCAGATTGCGCCCATCTAATCTGGTTGTGTTGGGTGAAGAAACAGGGCCGTGGATTAGCTACTGCGGGTTCAATTTCTTTGGATTTGGTTCCCCTGTTGCCAAGGTGACCTCTTCTCTCGCCTCTCTCCCCTTCTGATCAAGTTTTTATCAGAGAGTATGGGACAAGAATCACGTATTTTCATCAGAAGAAAGGAACACTGCTTGTATTTTTGTAGGCATGTAGATCTGTCAAATAAAAAGTGGAGTTACTGAATCAATTGTTCAGTTTATACTGTTGACATATTTACTGCAATACCCATGCTTCATCTGCAGCAGCTGAACGTATGTGAGCAGATAAGTTTTAACTATGCATGATAGAAGCAAAATCTGCACGAACTCGCAGCCGACACAATCTCTCAAATAGAGAAATTTTGCGGATTAACTGGGCATCTCCCTGACAGTACCTACAGAAAGTGCACACCAGCTCCACCATAACTCGGTGGTTTCAATCTGCTCTAACCCTCCAGACCTGTTGCTCAATTAGAAAGACCGATTTAACTTCATTCTTTGCATCCCAAGAAGATAAGTATCTGTTAAGATTTGCACCTAGTTGTAACCCTCATAACCTAACACCTATAGAAACAAAAACAAAAAAATTAGCTGTGGAAGTATTGAAATTTGGTACAAACTACACATAAATCTTTTTCTTTTGAGGTTAAGGGCTTGTTCCATAATTCCATTGTGTGCACGGGGTATTGGGATAGAGCTTTACCTGACCTTTTATGGGCTGATCAGTAGAGGCCTATAAGCAACTGTTCATTCAATTCTTGCCTTGGAGGCTTTAGAGTGTAGTGCATCTTGTATGTTTTTGAGTATTAGCTGTTAGGAATGCCCATCACGCGGGAGGAAGAACCATGCCACCATCTAATCTGTTGTCATAAAAATTGTAGTGGATATCCTGCTCTAGGTTGTTACTTGCAAGTACTTGCTTGCCAAAGAAGTTGTATAAAATGGTAGAGAATTAGCTTTTATCTGATTTACTGAACATCGCATGTAAAATGATCAAACCATTTCGCTACTGTTAAAGAGAGACTCTCTAGGTTGATCAAACCATCCCTGAAAGTCTGTCTGTGTTGTCTGGTTGAATTGTGTGGTGAATGAGACTGCTATTGGTTGGTGGTCACTAGTTGTTATTGTTGTTGTGTTATGTTTGTAGCAGTAGAGAAGTAATAGCAGAGGAGAGGAGCATATTGATGCATGTGCTGATTGGTCTTTTTTTTACATGATGATGAGGAGGAGTATCTTATTTGGCATGACTAGTAATTAACTGGTAGTAACTGATAGTGTGATACCCATCATGCAAACATGCTTTAGGCAGGCTTGGTAGATTTGTCAAGGCTTGTGCTGCAGTGGGATGCATATGCAGTGACTTGCATGGGCATGGGCATGGGCTGATAAAGCAGCAAAGGCAAGCAATAGCAGTAGCAGTAGATGCCAACTTTTGATATGCATGCATGCATTCTTTGCTTGTTTATATTCATTCTTGTAAACTGAACATGCTCATCTATCTATCTATCTATCTATCTATCTACCTGCTTTAGTATGTATGTATGCATTGTATTTTTCTTTCCTTTGGAAAGTAAAGTTAATGTGAAAGGAAGAGAGAAAAAGAAAGGGAGGAAGACAGATGCTCCAGTCAGTCTAAGCCCAGCTTAATTTGAGTGACAATCACCTGCCTGGCTGGCTGGCATGTTGATCCATCAATTGATCACATTGAGAAAGACTTGTAAAGATGATGATCATCTTTTACGGAAAACAATTTCTGTAAACACGTCAGTAACTTTGCTAGTTTGCTGGGTTTTGTCTCCGACCATCGTGATGATTTTGCAGGTACCCCGAGAGGCCCTTGAGTTTGCTGGAATGTCGATTAACTTCCGTTCCGGCAAATTCGGGTACTCCATATGTCCTATTTTCAGCAAAGGTCATGCTGAAATTTTCCGTGAATTTTAGCATGACTTTGCTAAAAATAGGACATATGGGGTACTTGCGACTAATGCATGGGCCGGGGTATCTTAGTACTTAATTAAGTAGGATCAACTGCCTCTTGTGTTATACATATAGAAGTGTGATATGTTTAGTGTCTCTTGGTGTTTGTCCTTAATTAAGTAGGGTATATTATTAGAAGATACCCATATATATCAGTCAACCTAGGGTGCCTCGGCATCAATAAACCCTAAATGGTGAAAACTTAACTTAGCATTTAGGGTGCCTCGGCGTCGACAAACCCTAAATGATAAAACCTTGGCTTTTAGGGTGCCTCGGTGTCGATGAGAACCTAAATGATGTACGCTTAGGCTTTAGGGTGCCTCGGCGTCGACAAACCCTAAATGATAAAAGCTTAGCTTTTAGGATGCCTCGGTGTCGACAAACCCTAAATGATGAGACCATGATCTTGTTCCTTGACAATAACCAACTTTTTGACCAAACTTTTTTCCTATTTAGAGCGAAACATGGCCCACAACGATGAGGCCGGCGGTTCGGGCGACAAGCAATTCTGGGAGCTGTCCCAGGAGCTGGAGGAAGAACCTCACTGCTATGAGGACGCCGCGGAAGACACCGATCCTGACTACACAACCCCTAGTGGCGTCGGGGATGACACCACTGATGGTGCCGCCGAGGATGCCACCACTGATGATGGCGGCGCACGCACAGATGGCAGCCAACCGAAGAGGCAACGGAAGGACCGGCGCCCGAGCGTGCTCGGCACCGTCAAGGAGGAATTTACTGAAGTGAACTCCGACGGGCATCCAACGGCGCCCAAAGAATTAGTCAAGGGGTACTCGGTTCAGCTCGGGTGCATTCTCCGGAGCACCGTCTCGATCAACACCGAGAACCTAAGGCATAAGAACCGAGGGAATTTGCGCAGACTCCTCTTCACGAAGCTGCACGAACGATACAAGTTCCCCGCTGACTTTGCAAACACACGCCTCTCAGGGAATAAAGTGAACGGTGCCGCCCTCACGAGGATGAGCACGGCCCTGTCTACTTGGAGAAGCACGGTGAAGGCAATGATTGAAAAAGGTGATAGTTATGAGAAGATCAAGGCGAAATATCCTTTGATCAGCGAAGATGACTACAAGGAGTTCAAGATCAAGTGCGAGAGCAGCGCAACCTCCGAATCAAGTCAGTGGGGGAAAGAAATGCGGCAGTTGAACTTAGGGGTCCACCAACTCGGTCCCGGCGGTTACAGAGTGGCGGAGCCTATATGGGACAAGGAGGACGCGGAGCGTGCCGAGCAAGGCCTACCGCCCCGCTTCGAGAAATACCGTGACAAGCAGACCAGGAACTTTGTCAGGGCCCGGTACAAGGAGGACCCGGTAACAAAGGAGCTTACCACGGATCCGAAGACCAGGGCGCTTGAGCTTGTTCTGGTAAGGAATACACCCCCGCGTAATTAGCTCCATATGGTTGCATTCTAATTAATGAAGCCAAATTTCTAAATGGTTCACATTCCTTTCGCAGGAGGCTGAAAGCAGTAGCGCGGGGTCATCTCAGAGCTCCCCTTTCGACACCCCTTTAAATAGGGCGTTGAACGTAATGAAAAACAAGGATAAGCTCAGTAAGCCATCGTCAGCTGGACGTGTGGCCGGCAAAGGCTTGTCCACAAAATGGTCGTCATACTATACCGCTGGTGGGCGAAAGGAGAAAAAGACCAGCTCGGAAAGCCAGTCGCGCGAGGTTCAAGAACTCAAGGCACAAGTGGCACGGATTCCGAAGATTGTCCAAGAGCAAGTGCAACAACAATTGGGAACGACGCTCACCGCCATGGTGCCTACCTTTATTCAGGGGCTGACGATGTGGATTGCGGGTGGCCAATAGGGGCCTCCCCCGGTTCCCAGCTTCACGGCCAGCAACTTGCACAACGCGCAGGCGACGCCATTGGTGTCTCCGGTGGAGGCGGTATTCGTGTCTCCGGCGCCGGCACGGGCATTGGAGCTTAATGCACCCGGGTGTACGCCGGCCGACACCTCGCCAGCAAGCGGCCCCTCCGTCAGTTGCACGCCCGCCATTGGCGGTGCCTCGACATTAGACGAGCTCGACGGCATCACGGTAACTAAGCCTCTCGACCGATGACTTCATCTCCTTGCCTTTGACTGGGCATCCCTGACGCCCTACATGTTTTCGCAGGGCGCCGCCGACGTTCCTTGCACTCTCCTGCACTTCGTGGGCGGCGAGTTGGTCGATGTCGCCAAGGGCAGAATCGTTCAACCGGGCAACCGCGTGTTCCACGGTAATCCGATGCCACCCACCTTGTATAGGGTTGAACTGGTTCGGGTGCTGCTAGGCTGCGACGAGTTGTTACCTCCGATTCGACCCGCTGGGGCCGACGAAGATGATGTGATGACCCTCAGTGCCTGCGTAAGCTGGCCCCAGCTTTGGCAGAAGAGCCAGATTCGTTTGGGGGCGGGGGACACCAGCCCATAGACAAGACCGCCAGTCGTGCCAGCGCCAAGCCATGGCAAGAACGCCGCAACGCTACCGGACATGCCGGACATCCCTATGGCACATGATCCGGACATGCATATGGCACAGGATCCGGACGACGACGACAACGACGACGGTACATTTAACAACGTCGATAAGTACTTTGCCGAACATGGGTACGGTGACGAGTTCGGCGGGCCTCCTTCTCAAGAACCCAACCCTAAAAAAGACGACCGCGATCTAGCTGGTACGGCGGAGAAACCCAATTGCAACAGGCGTCGTCTGGCGTTCAGTTCTCAGGAGACTCCTCCAGCTGCCGCCTTCACCGAGCCTCAGATAGCTGAGGTGCAAAATATTATCAGCCCCAACACGCTCAAGAAGGCGGTCTGTGAGCAGAACTCGATCCCATTACAGCAGATCAAGAAGAAGGGACGGAAACGAAAGACTAACAAGGGCGCCGGTGCGAGCCAGCCGGCACCGAGTACGATCCGTGCTCAAGACGGGCCACCTTCACCTAAGGATATCTCGAGGAGGGTGCATGTGGCGGGTAGGGCGATGCTACCGACAAATATGCTCAATGCTGCAACCGGTGCTATGCGGAGTCTGCATGACAGTGTTCTTTCTTTGGAGAAGCGGCGTCTCAGAGAGAATGATGTGGCATACCCGGTTTTCGTGGCCAAGGTGCCAGAGGGCAAGGGCTTTG
>NC_057802.1:5524097-5535021 GCF_018294505.1 Triticum aestivum | reverse complement strand
CCCAGGGCCGTCAACGCATTCCCCTAACATTTTTCAAATACATATTTTGAACATTATTTCAAATATGTGTTAAATATTTTTCAAATAAACGTTGATTTTTTTAAACTACATGATTATTTTTAATATTGTATAATTTATCCAAATAAATGTTACAGACATTTTTTAACATGTGAACATCTTTTAGATTGATATGGAATTATTTTTAAAACTACATGAAAAAATATCTACATTGTATAAGAATTTTTGTAGAAATGTGTCAACATATTTTTGGAACCCGTATTTATCTTTTGATAATTTTACATATATTTTTGAATGATTCAAAACTTAAAATAAGTACATGGACATTATTTTTTTACGTTACATAAGCAAATTTTGAAAAATTTATGAACATATTTGTCGAACGCGTGCAAATTTCTTAATATTCCACATACATTTTTTTTGAAATGCATGAATATGTTTTAGCTTTATAATTTTTTTTAATGCCATAACATTATTTTAAAATTATGTTAACAATTGTTTTACACATGTCAACCTTTTCCAAATTCCAGGTGATTTTTTTAAGAAATATTAAGTAAATGAAGTTTTTGAAATATAAGTGTTTTTTTAAATAACAAAAGTAAATAAAAGAGAAAAAGACCGAACGAAGAAAGAAGAATAGAAAAAGCTACTTGGCCCTGGCCAATAAGAAGTGACGGAAGAGGCGGTGCAGGCGAAAGGAAAAGCAGCACAGTGTGCGCGACAGGTATGTGTCGTCTATACCAATTCTTAATAGGAACCCCTCTTCTAGGGCAAAGACTAGCGGCCCGGCCCATTTCGACGATGAGTTCATGTATGTTAGTATGTTCGCTTGAATATTATTTTCTTTCTATAAGTTCCTATAATTTTCCTATACTTTTGAAGCTTTTCTGTACATTATACTCCCTCCGTTCTAAATTACTTGACCCATATTTATCTAGACACGGATATATCTAGACACTAAACAAGTATAGATACATCCATATTTAGACAAATTCAAGTCAACTAATTTGGAACGGAGGGAGTATATATTTTTAGAGGTACATTATATATTTTTATTCTATGTAATCCTACTTCCATTTGATTTACATATTTCTTGATTTGATTTATTGTAGTCTGTTATCAAATTTTCTAGATTTTATATCTCAACGCTGGACAATCAAGATGTATGCAAATATCAAGAAACTAATGAAACAAGCTAACTATTTTTTCTTATGGAATAGTAGACAACCATTGAGTACACTCGGTCTATCTTTTTCAAATACAATTTTTTTCCGTTGCATTTTTTCATTGCCTTTTCAGTTCTGACATCGGTACTAATTCATTCAGTTTCATTTCTATTTTTGGAGTCTTGAAATAAGTTTCCATATCATTTTGTAAAATTATCTTTCATGGTTTGGCTGAGTTCTAAAGGTGTTATTTTCCTATTTTCCTATATGATTTCGTTTCTATGGCACGGCTATGTTTTCATTATTTTCTCATGCATTCTCTTTTGCATGCTTTTCGTCATTGTTTCATTCTATACATCATTAATGTTTCATCTCTGATTTTGATATAAGTTTTATTGTGGTCTGTTATTTCTTTTTGCATGTTTTCATTATTGTTCACTCCGGTTTCTGTGATGTACCATCCGGTATACTGCCTCCATCCACATATATAGGACCCTCCATATACTATGGGTTAGCAAAATATTACTCCCTCCATCCCAAAATAAGTGACTCAAGTTTGTACTGACTCAACTTTGTACTAACTTTAGTACAAACTTGAGTCACTTATTTTGGGATGAAGGGAGTATATGACATGCATTGCACATAAAGCATACCCTCGAATTTGCATGTGATGATATAATTTTTATATCATACTTACATCTCATATATTAATAATTTTATCGTTGGTCAAAAGCTATCTGGAAAGATATATTAGGCCCTATATATGTGGATGGTGGGAATATCATATAAGTTTAATTATTGTATCAACATTCGAATTTGAACTTGTTCAAACCATGTCCAAAATTGATCATGTTTTAACGATTTAAATGTCATGAACCCAAATCTGCAAATGGATTAAAAAATGGATCATTGTTCAAAAGTTAAAAGTGTTACGGAGTGTGAAATCAAACTAAAAGTATGGGTGGATGACCCAGGGCTAAAAGAATAAAATATGTCTAGTGCTATAAATTCCTGCTGTCAAACAATGATTGGGGCCCAGAAAAAAATCACATGTGTTAAAAGCAAAATGAGTGGAATACTTTGTATCTGCATTGTGTACGCACACATCCCCGAACAAAATCTGAACATCCCACTACCCGGTAGAAACCCGGACCTCTAGTTTTTCGTTTCGCCAGAACACATGGAATGATACAAGTTTGGGGCTATCGATAAAGGGAAATTTAGAGGAATCGTTGATGGTGGTTCCTAAGAGAAGAAGAAGAAGAGTCTAAACTTTTGTATGACAAGATCTAATAACAAGAGCTTTGGTACATCTAGAGAGAATGGACACGTTGATGGGGCCTCCGGCACGATGACAAAGACCCGATCCACGTCCTCCATCCCTCGCCGCAGCGAGGAGCTCCACACCGGTGCCTGCATCCGCCACGCCGCGCCCGGTGGCTTCACCTCGTACGAGAACTCCGCCTCTACCTCCGCCGTGTTGTCGGGCCGCATGCGGATCACCGACATGGACGTGCCATCGTCAGCAGTGTGCGCTCTCCGCGCGCGGCTGAGGTCTAAGGTGAAACAGCTCGCCGTCGCGGGCGCGAAGGAGGGCGAGCTGGTCCGGATCAACGTACATCGTGACCGCCTCGCCGTAGGTGAGGTGGTGGAGGTCCCACGCGTGGCGCTCGGTGAGGTGCTCCTCGAGTGCGTCGGGAAAGAAGGCGTGTTTGCAAACCGCGCAGAAGCAGGGCTCGTACCGGCAGGAGCGCTCGTGCTCCTCCACGCCGAGCCACGGCACGTACGCAGCGCACCATCCTGGCGACGGCGCGGCTGCGGCTTTGATGCCAAAAGTTGGCATAACAAATTTTGGCAACTGACAAATGTTGGCTAGAGATTGGTTGCATAACAATTTTCGTTGCCAACCTCATAAAAGGTTATCAACTGTTGGCAACTTTTGATTTTGCCAAATGTTGGCTTGCCAATTTTTTTAGAAATGAAGGAGGACCCCCGGCCTTTGCATCTGGACGATGCATGCAGCCACTTTATTAATTATTCACACAAGACCTTACAAATTCATACAACAGTAAGACTAAAGCCACCGTCTAGGCAACATCTGTCGCTACTCCTATCCAGTTGATGTAGGGATGCTGATAGTCTGGGCCTAATACCAAACAGACCTCGCAGCCAAACCTAACATCTAAGACCTGAGGTCCCAACCAGGCCGCCTGCCGGGTATGGGGCACCCACCAGTCCGGCGCACTCCTCAACCAGGACGCCTGCCGGGTATGAGGCCGCCGTAGACACCTGCCACCAATCCATCTTCAATGCTGCACTGCTGCATCTATTTTGCCCGGTCTAGTTGCCGTCGACGCCACCACGACGCCAGACAACGCCACCAAATATTGGCAATGTCAAATTTTGATAGCAAACCACTCAGGCTCGGAGCCGCAGCAGGTGCATGCCATGAGGTCGGAGTCGTGGCAGCAGTGGCAGGTCAGGTGCCCGTCGCCACACCGCGACATGAAACAATATATTATCAGGACAGGAGAAATCAAGAAAAAGAGTACGTACCTCGTAGACGGGAGAGGAGAGAAGACCGTGGCAGAAGGCGCAGTTGATGAGGTCGTCGTAGTTGTCGATCCGCACGGTGAACTCGTACGTTGTCAGCGGCAGCAGCATGGCTCCGGCCGCGTCTCGGACTCCGGCTCCTGCTACAGCTGTGTCTCGGACTCCGGCTCCTGCTCCGGTAGCCTCTTGGCGAACGCCGACGGTTGCTACTATCGCTACTGCTGCTGCTACGGCTGATGCTGGAGGTGCCGCTGCTGCTGTGACGGCGGCGACGATTTGGTTCTTCCTCGTCTTTGCTGTCATCGCCCCACCACCGAAGGCGGTGCCGCGTCGGCGACAAGACGCGCCTCATCGCCGGGTAGTCGCTGCTGCTATGGCGCTGACCATTAGCATCCGAGAAAACTTTGCTGACAAGCCAAAAGTCGTGCGGAGCTTCAGATTCGAAGAAATGTGGACGCGCCACGAGCAATACGACGAAATGGTGAAAGGAGCCTTTGGCACATGGACTGGTATGGAGTGTGGACGGCGCAAGGATAAACATGCAGGCGTGGGGCTGGGAAGTGTTCGGCTCAGTGCGGAGACGGATTAAACAGAGCTACAGTCTGAGAAGGAAAGGAGCTGACGCCCATGACCATACAGCGCATTAGGGAGATCGAACAGAAGTTGCATGAAGTATACTTACGGGAGGAAATAATGCAGAGACAGCGGTCTAGAGTGGACTGGCTAATGTATGGAGATAAAAAATACTCAATACTTCCAAAACCGGGCATCACCCAGGCGACATAAATACACTGTCCGTTATCTTCTCAGGCAAGACAGGTCTAAGTGCGAGGATGATGTGGGGATGAGAGCGATGGCTAGGGATTTTTACTCTCTTCTTTTTGCATCACAGGGTGCAAACAATATGGATCAGATTATTCAGCACATTCCCACGTGTATTTCACCAGATATGAATGATAGGCTCGTTGCGGCGGTCACTAACGAGGAGATTGAGAAAGCTTTGTTCCAGATGGGTCCTACCAAAGCCCCGGGGCCGGATGGGCTGCCGGCGTTGTTTTATCAAAGGCACTGGTCTTTGGTAAAGGAGGAGGTCTGGAAGGCGGTGAGGGATTTCCTCGGTGGCGGTGATATTCCGGAAGGTTTTGACAACACTATCTAGGTGCTGATCCCAAAAACAAAATCACCGGAATCACTCCCACAATTTCGGCCTATTAGTCTTTGTAAAGTGTTGTACAAGATGGCGGCCGAGGTCCTTGCGAACAGGCTAAAAAGTGTGCTTCCTATCATTATCTCGGAGGAGCAAAGTGCTTTTGTTCCGCGCAGGTTAATCACGGACAATGTTTTGGTGGCATATGAATGTGTGCATGCAATAAGGAAAAGAAGGAGGAAGACACTAGTAGAAAAAGGGTCAAATGTCAAGCACATTAGTACCAGTTTGCTTTTGAGCCGGCACTAATGTGTGCATTAGTGCCGGTTCCAACGGCTAGCCGGCCGCTTTCATTAGTACCGGTTCGTGGCCGACCTTTAGCACCGGTTCGTGCCACGGACCGGTACTAAAGTGAGTGGTGGCAGGATGTTGTCAGTCCGGGGCCCTCCAGCACCTTTAGTACCGGTTCGTGGAACAGAACCGGTGCTAAAGGTCGTCCTACATAAACCCTTCGTCCACCCGAGCTCGCTCTGTTCTTCCCCTTTCCCCTCTCCTCTCTGTTCTTCCCCTCTTCCTCTCGAGCTCATCACATATTTTGCCCAAAATTTGTCAAGATTTGAAGGCCCCCATCCATTCAAATGATCACAAAGGTTAGCAACTTTGTCCTTTCATCTCTCATTGCTAGATTAGCTCTTGCAATGCTTTGTATAGTGATTAATTTATGAGTTTAGTAATTTGGGAGGAAATATATGTGCTAGTATTTGATTTATATGCAATTTGAGGTAAAAAATAACACTTAGTTTGCATATGTAGGTGTGGTTTACTTAGTGCCTTCTAAATCTCCGTCGTAACCACTGTCGATCGCCCGCACCGTTCCGTCGCCGGCACCACCTTGTGGTGAGCCTCTTGTTCATGAATGTTTTATATTACCAAATTGATGTTTGTGTGATATGGATATATAGTTACTCGTATAATTATCTTACCTGTACGTTGTTTGTTATACATAGTGCCATGGTTTTGATATCCGTCCCCGTCGGCCCTCGTCCTTGTTATGATTCGGATGTGGTATATTCTCTTTTAAAACTAGTTGTTGCATTTCATGTTTATGACAAATTAAGCCCATCAAGTTGACATAGATATTTTTGTCTAGGAGGTTTGTGAACCGGAAATTCCAACCGACCCAGGTTAAATTTAGTTGAAAGAGAAAATGAGTATTTGAAAGAAAATTGAAAAGAATTGAGGGGGAGAAGATGGAATTGGAGTTGCATGTTGCCGATGTCGTCGATGATCACAAGATCAAGATGGAGAAAATGCGCTTGAAGATTAGAAAGATTAGAAAATATGTCATTGATAGTGAGGCTTGGTATCATTATGCTGTTGGATCAATTGTTACCTTAGTTGCGATCTTGATCGGATTTGTTGTTGCATTTAAATTCTTTAGTTAGAGAGTTATTTGTTTGTTGCATTTAAGTCTTGTATGAACTTTATGTATGAACTTGTATTAATTTGGTCTTTTCGGTGTTGTGTAATGAAGATGAGCCGACAATGGATGTACGACGACCGATGCTCTCCCGAGTTCATTAATGGCGTGCAAACTTTTCTGCTTGCGGCTGAGGCAAACAAGCGGGCGGATGGTTTTATGCCTTGTCCATGTCTAGTCTTTAAGAATGATCACAATTACTCTACGTCAAGAACCATTCACGTCCACCTGTTTAAGTCCGATTTCATGCCCCACTATAATGTTTGGACCAAGCACGGAGAAAGAGGGGTTATGATGGAAGACAATGAAGAAGAAGAGGACGACGACAGCTATCCTGGCCATGGGTTCCCTGAATACGATGATACAACAATGGGGAAAGAAGCTGAGCCGGCAATGCGGGAAGAAGCTGAAGAAGAGGCATCAGATGAGCCTGCTGATGATCTAGGTCGGGCCATTGCCGATGCAAAGAGAAACTGCGCAAGTGATTTGGAGAAGAAGAAGTTGCAGCGCATGTTAGAGGATCACAAGAAATTGTTGTACCCGAATTGCGAAGCTGACAAGAAAAAGTTGGGCACCACACTGGAATTGCTGCAATGGAAGGCAGAGAATGGTGTATCTGACAAGGGATTTGGAAAGTTGTTGGTAATGATAAAGAATATGCTTCCAAAGGACAACGAATTGCCCGAGAGTACGTACGAAGCAAAGAAGGCTGTCTGCCCTCTAGGGTTAGAGGTGCAGAAGATACATGCATGCACTAATGACTGCATCCTCTACCGCGGTGAGTACGAGGATTTGAACGCTTGCCCGGTATGCGGTGCATTGCGCTATAAGATCAGGCCCGATGACCCTGGTGATGTCGAGGGCGAGCGCCCCAGGAAGAAGATTCCTGCCAAGGTGACGTGGTATGCTCCTATAATACCACGGTTGAAACGTTTGTTCCAAAATAAAGAGCATGCCAAGGCGATGCGATGGCACAGAGAAGACCGTCAGAAAGACGGAAAGTTGAGAGTACCCGCTGACGGGTCGCAGTGGAGAAAAATCGAGAGAAAGTACGGGAAGGAGTTTGCAGATGACGCAAGGAACGTATGGTTTGGTCTAAGCGCAGATGGCATTAATCCTTTTGGGGAGCAGAGCAGCAACCATAGCACCTGGCCTGTGACTCTATGTTTGTATAACCTTCCTCCTTGGTTGTGCATGAAGCGGAAGTTCATTATGATGCCAGTGCTCATCCAAGGCCCTAAGAAACCCGGCAACGACATTGATGTGTACCTAAGGCCATTAGTTGAAGAACTCTTACAGCTGTGGAATGGAACAGGTGTACGTGCGTGGGATGAGCACATGGGGGAAGAATTTGACCTAAAGGCCTTGCTGTTCGTGACCATCAATGATGGGCCTGCTCTCAGTAACCTTTCAGGACAGACAAACAAGGGATACCGCGCATGCACGCACTGTTTGGATGATACCGACAGTATATATTTGGACAATTGTAGGAAGAATGTGTACCTGGGACATCATCGATTTCTTCCAAGCAGGCATCCCGTAAGAAAGAAAGGCAAGCATTTCAAAGGTGAGGCGGATCACCGGACGAAGCATCGCCACCGTACTGGTGCTGATGTACATGATATGGTCAAGTATTTGAAGGTAGTCTTTGGAAAGGGTCCTGGCGGACAACCTGTTCCGAATGACGCTGACGGACGCGCACCCATGTGGAAGAAGAAATCTATATTTTGGGACCTGCCCTATTGGAAAGACCTAGAGGTCCGCTCTGTAATCGACGTGATGCACGTGACGAAGAATCTTTGCGTGACCCTGCTTGGCTTCTTGGGCGTGTATGGGAAGACAAAAGATACACCTGAGGCACGGGAGGACCAGCAACGTATGCATGGAAAAGACGGCATACATCAGGGTCATGCCAGCTACGCTCTTACCAAAGAAGAGAAGGAAATATTCTTTGAATGCCTGCTCAGTATTAAGGTACCGTCTGGCTTCTCGTCGAATATAAAGGGAATAATAAACATGGCAGAGAAAAAGTTCCAGAACCTAAAGTCTCATGACTGCCACGTGATTATGACGCAACTACTTCCGGTTGCATTGAGGGGGCTTCTACCGGATAACGTTCGATTAGCCATTGTGAAGCTATATGCATTCCTCAATGCAATCTCTCAGAAGGTAATCGAGCCAGAAATCATACCAAGGTTAGAGAATGATTTGGTGCAATGCCTTGTCAGTTTCGAGTTGGTGTTCCCACCATCCTTCTTCAACATCATGACGCACGTCCTAGTTCACCTATGCGAAGAGATTAACGTTTTGGGTCCTGTATTTCTACACAATATGTTCCCCTTTGAGAGGTTCATGGGAGTCTTAAAAAATATGTTCATAACCGTGCTAGGCCAGAAGGAAGCATCTGCAAGGGCCATGAAAATGAGGAGGTCATTGAGTTTTGTATTGACTTTATTCCTGACCTTAAGCCGATTGGTGTTCCAGAATCGCGGCATAAGGGCAGACTGGATGGAAAAGGCACGCTAGGAGGGAATCAAATAATATGTCTGGACGGACATTCTCTCACTGAAGCACACTACACAGTTCTACAGAATTCCGCCTTGGTGGCTCCGTATATGGACGAACACAAGAATTTTCTACGCTCCAAACACCCGGAGCGGTCTGATGACTGGATTACACGTGAACAAACCAGGAGTTTCGCCGACTGGTTGCAGACACGTACCATGCATGACGCCTCTATTGAAGATGATCTGTACTCGCTGTCCCAGTTACCATCTTTGAATATAATGACTTTCAAAGGGTACGAGATAAATGGTAATACATTTTACACGATCGCCCAAGATAAGAAGAGCACCAACCAAAACAGTGGTGTCCGCTTTGATGCAACAACCAAGATGAGAAAGGAAACATATTATGATTACATAGAGGAGATATGGGAACTTGACTATGGACGTGGTTTGAAGGTCCCTTTGTTTCGGTGCAAATGGGTCAATATGACACGAGGCGGGGTAACGGAAGACCCGTAGTATGGAATGACAACAGTGGATCTCAACAATCTTGCGTATGCAGACGAACCATTCGTCCTAGCTAATGATGTGGCACTGGTTTTCTATGTGAAGGATATGTCTACCAAGCCGAGAAAAAGAAAAGATAAGGAAGCGAATGCATCATACGATGAGCCAAAGCGCCACATAGTTCTTTCTGGGAAGAGAAACATCGTGGCAGTGGATGACAAGACAGACATGTCAGAAGATTATGAAAATTTTGATGAAATTGCTCCATTCACAGTGAATATTGACCCGAGCATCCAGTTAAATGATGAAGATTTTCCATGGCTACGGCGCAAAGGGACACACGCGAAGAAAAAGTTTCACACCCAAAGATCTGGGATGTGATCGGCTTCACTATCATCACTTTCTTCTGTGTTTCACACCCAGGAGGGAATCTCTGTAATAGTTAGGGTAGTTATGTGTTTTGACATTTGAAACGCGAAGAAATTTTATGTGCAAACAAATTCTTTCATGCATTTACTGATTTTTTCAGCTAAATGACCCTGAAATTTAAAAGCATTTCAAATGAACTCAGAAAAGGTTGAAAGTTGGCATGGTATCATAATTTCACCCACATAGCATGTGCAAAAAAGTAGAGAGGGTTACCGCAAAAACTGGATGTACTTCGTGTACAAAATGGACAATCTCTTTCGAAGTATCAGGGTTTCGGACGAAAACTCAACCGTTACAAAGGCCTTTCATTTTTTAAATAACCTAAGCATTACCAAATTGAATATAATGATAAAACACACTAATATTAAACATAAGAAAAAAAGAATCACTGAAAAAATCTATTTTCAAAGTTAAGTTATTCACAAACTAGTGATTCACACAAATTTCAAATAATTCAAAATGTAAACTATTCAAATTTGTAAACTACCGGCACTAATAGAAAATTTGTAATTTTTTGTACCTAAAGAAAAAATATTCACAAAGAAACTCTAAATACAGCAAAAAACAACTCAAAAATAAATAAAACAAAAAAAAATAAAGCAAAAAAAATAAGAAAATAAAAGCCCGTCTACTGGGCCAAAGCGGCCTGCATACGACTAGAAACCCAACCTGTTGTTGGGCCAGGATGCAGGCCCGCAAAGGCCCAATAGGCCCACAGGACAGCACAGAACAGGTAGGCCCAGAAGGCCTGCAATAGAGAGGAGCTCGAGACAGCTACCGCGGCGGGGCTTATAAGCAGGTGCGGGCACCCTTCGGCTAGCGAGGTGGGACTAAACTTGCCCGAACCGCACCTGCGCCACCGCACCCTTTAGTACCGGGTCGTGGCTCCAACCGGTACTAAAGGGGGGGGGGGTCTTTAGTACCGGTTGGTGCCACCACCCGGTACTAAAGGTGTGCGCTTCCCGCCGCTTGGGCTGGCCAAATGTGACCTTTAGTACCGGTTGGTGGCTCCAACCGGTACTAAAGGCCCATTCTATATAAGCAGGACTTACAAATTTCGTCAGTTTTCATCTGCTTCTTCTCCTCTGCCCCGTCGCCCGCCGGCTCCCATCGACGC
>NC_057802.1:5516968-5523477 GCF_018294505.1 Triticum aestivum | reverse complement strand
CCGGTGAGCGTCTGCCCCGGCCGCCATGTCCACATACAAATTAGTTATAGAAATATTTATAGAAATGTTAGAAATTTTTCTGTTTTTTGGTTATAGAAATATTAGAAATTTTTCTGTTTTTGAGTTATAGAAATATTTATAGAAATGTTTGAAATTTTTCTGTTTTTTAGTTATAGAAATATTATAAATGTTATAGAAATGTTAGTTATATAGAAATGTTATAAATTTTTCTGTTTTTAAGTTATAGAAATATTTATAGAAATGTTAGCAATTTTTCTTTTTTTAGTTATAGAAATATTAGAAATGTTATAGAAATGTTAGTTATATATATAGAAATGTTAGAAATTTTAGAATTAGTTTTAGTTAGATGAATTAGATTAATGTCAAATTGTTAGAATTTGCATATAGAATTTTAGTTATCACAATCCAACAATTTAAAAAATGTTACTTTTTGCGGGCATATAGTATTTGTTCTCGATGATGCCCGGCCCGCATCCTCGCCGTCGACCCGTTCGCGACGACGTCCGGCTGACCCATGTCCGGGATTGGGCTCCGCCGGGCTAGCACTGGGAGGTGCTACCTGGAGGGGCACGCCGCTTGGTGAGGAACCCGGCCTCGGGTCTCGTCGTCGACCCTGATCTCCTTTGGTGGCGTTCGCGTGGGCCACATTCGGTGCAGAGGGAGCCGGCCCCGCCGGAGGTGGTGCGTCGTCGTGTCAGGGAGGAGGACGAGCACGTCCATCGCTACATGGCTGCTATGGACGTCAGGTTCTCCAATACCTGGCAGGTTCTTTGGGCACATGACCGGAGATATGATCCTGTGATGGTTCCTTGTCTTTGGGTGTCCACTGCCCGCGCCCCAGGAACCGCGAGTGGCCTAGATTCTTCTATAGTATTCGATCTTTATAGCTACCTAGCCAGTGATGTATTCGAGATTATATATTATTCGAGACGATGTATTCGAGATTATATATTATTCGAGACGATGCATATTATGTACTATATGATTCAGTTTTTTTCCTTATTGATTGCATCCATGCATTGTAATTTGAATACTAAATTGTTTTATATTTCTTCTGTATTAGTTAAATAATAGCTATGGCGGACAATACCGGCAGAGAGGGAGAAGAGGCCCTGTTCGAGATCATACGCAGCCCTAACAGGCCAGATGATCTGAATGAAGCAAATGACGGCTCCCAATATCTGAACAATACCGGGGAGGGTGATGATAAGATATTCGATCTCGACGACCGAGCTGATGAAGTCATGAACTATGATTACGATTATGATGACGCAGACAATGATTATGATGACGAATACAATGTTGATCTTGAAATAACAAAGACTACCGGCGAGGTATATTTATATAAGTAGGCATCTAGTGATCATCACATGTTTTTTTATTTGAAGATATATTAACGAATCGATCTTTCTTCTTTCAGCCCTCCGGATCGAGCAAATCTACTTCTACAGACAGCAGGACAAAGCGCGGCCCGGGCAAAAAGTTGAAGGAGGGTGTAAAGTACAACATCGATTCCATCAAAGCTAGTGGCGAACCCCTCACGCCTAAGAACATTGCGAACAAGTTCGTTCGTCAGTGCGGAGTTCTTGTGAAGGACCAACTCCCGATCTCCATTCAAGAATGGAAAGAGCCAAAAACTAAACGCCCAGATGTTACTTGGGTTGACGACAGAGCAAAACAAAAGCTTTGGGAATCTCTGATGGAACATTTCACCCTACCAGATTATTTCACTGATGCAGATGTGCAGAAAGTCAAGGACGCTGCTCTTAAGAAGATGGCAATTGCATTCAACACCCACAAGAAAACTGTATAGGCCAACTACCTCGCTGCAGAAAGGAAGACTCCAGAATTCAAGGGAACACTGGAGAAGCAAAGAGAACACTGGCCCGCTTTCGTATTCAAGGAATCAGAATTATCTAAGGAACGGTCGAAAAAAACAAGGCCAATGCCGCAAAAAAGACGCAGTTCCATAGGCTGGGTCCAGGTGGCTACGCGGTGGCAATGCCTAAGTGGGATAAGTCTGAGCAAGAGATGGAGGATGCAGGGGTCACTCCGGTTACTAGGAGCTGGCCCCCCAGGTGCAGAACTTGGTTCTATGCGCATGGGGGGGGGGGGGCATTGGACCCAAAGACAGGCGACGTTCCGAAGAAGGCAAGTCTAAAAGGAGCAGAACAAAAGTTACTTGACGCAATAGAAGCTGCTCGAAAGGGGGTGTTCACGCCCAACAGAGAGAACGACGAGCTTACGCGCGCCCTGGGAAATCCTGAACACCCGGGAAGAACACGAGGCAAGGGCATTATTCCCTGGTATGAGGGCTTTTCGGAATGGAACGCCGGCTACAGGACCCGTGCAAGAAAGAAGATGGAGGAGGAGAAGAAGAGGAAGCTGGAGGAGGAGCAGAGGAAGCAAGACGCGGAACGCCTTCAAGGCCTAGAAGCAAGGCACGCGGACTTGGCACTCAAATTCCAGCAGCAGCAGCAGATCGACTCTCTTAGCCAGGAAAGGGGGTCTCAGTAGCGGCAGCAGCAAGCAGATGATCATCCAGCATTGGATAGCACCGCCCCATCCATGCCGAGAAGCAGCGTTGGTTCCGCCCCGGGCGACGCACTGCTGGATACATACCCTGTGGATGACATCATAGAGAACACTAACTGTGAGCTACACTTCAAAATGAAGAACATATCCATGAAGGTGGCGGACGCCGTTGCTTTTACAATTACCCCCGAAGCAAACTTCCATTGCGCCCCGATTCTAGTGGGCTATGCTCGTGTCTTGGTTGATGAGGTGGTGGACCCATATTTGGGGCTAGAGCTTGACATTCCTCGAGGTAACGACGAGCACACACTGGGAGAGGCCATACATCGTATCATCCTATGGAGAAAGGATTACATCATCTTTCGAAGTCCACCGACACCGCGTCTGCCGACTCCTCCTCGAAGTCCGCCACCGTGTCAGCAGACTCCCGCTCCTCCAAGTCCATGAACGCGTGAGCAGACTCCTGCTTCAAGTCCGGCACAACGTCAGCCCACTCCTCCTGTTTCAAGTCCGACACCGTGTCAGGCCACACCTCCTGCTTCAAGTCCGGCACAGTGTCAGGCCACACCTCCTGCTTCAAGTCCGACATCGTGTCAGGCCACACCTCCTGCTTCAAGTCCGGCACAGCGCCAGGCCACCCCTCCTACTCCAACTAAGCCACGTTAGCCGTCTCCGCCGCCTAAGCAATCGCAGAAGAGACACGCCGCAGCTATGGTGCGTAGCGGTACGAGTCGAGGTAGTACAGGAAGTACAGGCGGGGACAAGCGATATAAATATGGTCCAAGCAGCCTCGCTCCTCTTCCTCAGAGGCCTTACAACATGACCGAGGAGCAAAACGATGCAATAGTGCGGGCCGAAGTGGACGCTCATTTTGGACCGAAACCGGCAACGCCGCCGAGGGAGAAAGTGCATGAGGAAAAGATTGACCACTTCATTCGTATGGCTAGACCACCAGCTCCCAAGCCTGTTGACTCAGACTATGAGCGCCAAATCAGGAAGGCACATCGAGCACGACTACAGAAAGAAGCGAGCTTGAGCTCGAGCCAACAAGCAGCTGTAAAAAATGCGGGAAAACCGTTCCCCAGCTGGGAGAACAGGCGGCGCAATCGACCCCCCGCTTGTTGTGCCAACAACACATGAGAGTACGCGCACCCAATATTATTGTGGGCAAACCATTTACGTTCCCGAGCTGGGCGATGTGGTAATAACCGAGGAGCATATAATGCAGGCTGAAATGCTCAAGATCACTATTGGACAACTCCTCGATATCGAGCCCATGTCTCCGCTTAGAGAGGAGGAAATAAAACGGAAATATGTCCGGGGCCAACCTTTGGTCGAGCCCGAGGAGGTCAAGAACCTCCCAACGAGAATGTATGAATTGCATGATTGGTACATGAAAATTACCAAGATTTCCAATTGAGAGTCCCTCATGGTGCAAGTCGAGGAAGATCATTACTTCAATAAGAAAGCTCTGTCCATTGAGTATTCAGAACTATTTCAGTTATTCAATCAAGATGCACTCGACAAATCTATCGTGAGTTGCTATTGTCTGTAAGTGATTTCTTTCTGTAATTTAAGTCTCAAGCTAGCTCTAGTGCTCATTGATTGATCATTAATTACCTGTAATTATATATCCTCACTATATATTCTTTTCTGTGGTGTTATGCAGGATGAAGGTGTATGAAATGAAAAAAACTGGACGCTATGGCATTGTGTTCATTGACCCAAATACCGTTAATGAATACACATGGAAATTGGAATGGTGTAGACAAGATGTAGAGAAATGCATGGTAGAGTTCTTGAAGCGCCTCAATAGCAACGAAGATATACTACTTCCTTACAACTTCGAGTGAGTCACACTGTCTTGTACTACAAATTCTGTTTTTGCTTACTAGCTAGATGTTAATAAGTGTATAGGGTTTAGGGTTATAGTTGATTAGTGTTATGCACATGCCCGCTTAATTTATACATGCAAACGTATGCGCATGCAGCTTCCACTGGATCTTGTTAGACATTAAAGTTGACGAAGGAAAAGTTGAAGTACTGGACTCACTACTTAAAAAAGATAGTGACTACAGCATCGTGAAGGGGATAGTCGACAGGTAATTTCAATCATTATTAACTATATCTCGGCCTATTTAGTTCATCATTTTCTGATATGAACTATTTTTAATAACCCCTTTATTAATTTTCTTTGACGGCGAGCAGGACTTGGGCAAAGTACATCAAGGTGACTCTAGGAAAATGGCGACAAAAGCTATGTTGGTATCGACCCAAGGTAAGTAATTAAGTAGTACTAGCTAGCTAGCTACCATCTCTTTAATTCTTGTTTCAATACCATTAATTAATTAACATGCTTGATTAATTATTATCTGATTAAATTCTATTCTCGTAAAGGCCCTGAAGCAGGCGCCGGGGACTGAAGTGTGTGCATTCTACGTTTGCGAGAACATTCGCATGATGGCATCCGAAAGGAGCAGATCTGATAGACAGGACTGGGTACGTTTGCCAGAACACTATTCACAAATCTTACATGATTGTCGATATCTAGTCACACAACTAATACACATGCATATTGATCTCCTTCTTAACAGGTCAAAGAGGTGCGGGACCAGCTCCTACCAGAGGAGCGCATACGAGCATTTCAAGAGGAAATAGCGGGATTTTTGCTCGACCAGGTCATAGATCCCAAAGGAGAATACTATTACCCGCTACCGCCCCATGAACCACATGTCATCGTGCTCCGAAGGCACCAAGGCAACATGTAGGAGAAATTGTATATATATACATGTGTATGTGTGAATAATTAATGGTGGTTGTGAGACATTCGATTATATATATATATGATCGGTTCTACGAGAAAATCTATTTATATATATGCATAACGTGTACAATATGTAGTATCGTAAAATACCAGCAAACAAAAAAGAATTAAATGGAAAACAAAAAATTAATGGAAAAATAAAAATTAAAACCAACCCCCCCCCCCCCAAACATTTAGTACCGGTTGGTGTTACCAACCGGTACTAATGGTCTACCAGCATCCGGGCCTGGCTCATGCCACGTGGTGGCACTTTAGCGCCGGTTCATGCCGAACCGGTAGTAAAGGGGGAGGGGCCTTTAGTCTACACTCTTTAGTGCCGGTTGCAGAACCGGCACTAAAGGCCCTTACGACCCGGCGCTAAATCCCGGTTCTGCACTAGTGAGAAACCGTTGTGTGCGGTAAAATTGGATATGATGAAAGCCTACGATAGCTAGGGTTGAATGGGTATTTCTGGAGAATATGATGGCCAATTTTGGCTTCTCTCATGCATGGGCGGCCATGGTCATGAGATGTGTGATGACAACGAGGTTCAAGGTGAAGCTCAAGGGGGGTGTGTCCGAGGGCTTTCTCCCATCAAGGGGGTTACGCCAAGGCGACCCCTTATCTCTATACCTCTTTTTGTTCTGTGTAGAAGGTTTCTCAGCTCTGTTAAAACGGGGTCTACAGGCTAATGAGCTTCAAGGAGTGTCACTTCGGGCGCACGGGGCCCAATGTCATCCACTTACTCTTTGCCGATGATAGTATAGTTTTCTTGGAGGCCTCTACAGCAAATATGAATTGTTTAAGACATATTTTACAGATCTATGAAGAGGCTTCTAGACAGAGAGTGAACCTGCAAAAGGCATCCATCTTCTTTGGCAAGGGATGCACGGAGGATACAAAGGTTGAGCTTAAAGAGGTGATAGGCATTCAGGAGGAGGCCCTCAGTGAGAGATATTTGGGACTGCCTACGATGGTGGGTAGGTCAAAGGATGGTAGATTCAAACATGTGCGAGAATTGTCAAGGTCAAACGTATCAGGATGGAAAGGCCAAGGGTTATCTATAGCTGCTAGGGAGGTGCTCTTGAAGTCGGGGTTGCAAGCAACACCAACTTTTGCAATGAGCTGCTTCCAACTCTCAAAGAAAATG
>NC_057802.1:5513390-5516626 GCF_018294505.1 Triticum aestivum | reverse complement strand
AAGGTCTCCATTGGGTTGCGTGGGACAAGATGTGCACAAGAAAGAAAGAGGGTGGAATGGGGTTTCGAGATTATTTCATTTTCAATCAAGCTCTTCTTGCAAAACAAGTTTGGCGAATAATCATGGTCCCGGAGTCTCTCTGTGCTAGAGTTCTAAAAGCTCGGTACTTTCCTGAGATGGATATAATGTTTGCATCTTTGTCCTAATGGATGCTCTTAGACATGGCGGAGCTTGATGCATGGCAGTGAGCTTTTGGCACATGGACTCATATGGAGGGTTGGGGACGACGCAAGGATAAACTTGCACCATGATCACTGGATCCCCAGATCGAACAACATGGTGCCACTAGGCGCTAGGTATGTTCCAGGAATTATGAAAGTAGCAGACTTGCTAAATAGCAGCGGGATGGACTGGGATCATGACAAACTTCAGCAGGTCTTGACAGATTCTGACGCGGCTGATGTGCAACATATTGTCGTGGGCGGGCCGGGTTCTGAGGACTATAGAGCATGGAATTTTACCAAAGATGGCAGGTTTATAGTGAGGTCGGCATACCACCTGGGAGTGGCGATCAAGTCTGCAAAAAGGGCTACAACCTCTAGTTCAAACCTGGTTGCTGATCATAAAAGTTGGCTCGAACTGTGGGATACAGAAGTGCCAAACAAGGTGAAAATTCATGCATGGAGGGTCATTAGGAATGGATTAGCTGTTGGAATGGAGCTGCACAAGCGTAGAATTAAACCGGGGTTTTTCTGTGTTGCATGTGGAAGGGAAGAGAATATTATACACAGATTTTGGAAGTGCCCACATGCAGCCGAACTATGGTGCTTGCTTTCTGAAAAAGTGGCTGCTCACTTGCCGGTATTGCCAGCATACGTGAATGGTGCAGAGGCGCTTGATGCCTGGATACTGCAGTGGCTAGCCAAGGCAAGTGGATAAGAGAAGGTAATTGTGTTCCGAGCCTTGCAAAAGAAATGCAGGTACAGAAGGTCATCCTCGAGACGGACTCTCAAGTGTCGGTGCGGAAGATTATGAACACACAAAAGGATCTCTCAGCTAATGGGCAACTAGTTGAGGAGATCAAGGACTTAGGGTGTGTTTGGTTGAGGAACCAACTGTCACGGAATGGAATGGTTCCATTCCAGAGGAATGGGTCGGTTCCGTTCCTGTGTTTAGTAGGTGCAAAAAAGTAGAACGGGTTGGTTCCATTCCAGTGTTTGGTTTGGAAGAATGGAATGAAAAATTGAATAATAGAAATTCAAAAATTCGGCAGCATTTCATTTGTATTTCCAAGAAAAACAACACAATAATATATATTGACATAGAACACAATTTTCAGCAATAATATCATAAGGTAGCAATCAGGTAGCAAGCTCATTTGGCACATCCAAAAGCAATTAGCCAATACATGTCTCTCACATACAGCCATACAGGTTCACATTCCAAATATCCTAAAGCAAACCAACGGCACTACAGCCATACAAGTCAAGTTCACATACTTGACAACCATACAACCATATCGAATTTAGAAGTTCTTCTTCACATACCTACTCACCCAAACAGATTTGTTGGTTTCGGAAAGCTTCATGAAGGCTCTTGCCGTCTTGGGGTGTCAACGAGATGAGCATAGTAGTGGGCAAGGTGCTCTTCCTCAAATTCTTTCAAACTAGAGACTACATCCCAAAGGTCATCGGGTATATCATCATCATCTCCACCAAATTTCACAAGAGCTTCAGCCACAACAATTTATAGAAGAAATTGAGGAAGAACATTGCACACACAGAAACTTAAATCTGTCCTGAGGCATGTATATACAGAGAAGGGAATGGAACCGTACCTTGCCTACGTTGCTAGCCGCCCTGCTGGTTCGTCGGTGCAGCCTGCTAGGTCGTCGCCCTGCTGGTTCGCCGCTGCTGCCTGCTATGTCGCCGCCGCTACCGCCTGCTAGGTCGCCGCCGCCGCCGCCCGCTAGGTCGTCGCCGCCACCGCCTGCTAGGTCGCCGCTGCTGCTAGGTCACGGCCAAGCCTTGATGCGCGCCATCGCAGGGGGGGGGGGATGACGGGGAGGAGAGGGAAGCCGGCGCCGGAGAGGTGCGTGAGGGGCGGCGCTGAGAGAGGAGCGGGAGCATGGCAGATCGAGAGGGAGGGAGAGATGCGGGAGGGTGGCGACGCTGAGGAGAGACGGGAGAGGATAGGGCTCGGGTGCGAGGGGAATGAGGCGCGTTCCTTGTCGTCCGCTCGAATCGGAGGTATGCGTCGGTTCCGCATATAGACCAAATATTCTCTTTTCTGGGACTGGTGGGTTCTGGTTCCATCTATTGACCGAACGTGAGAATGGGCTCTCAGGACGGGACAGACCCATGCCATTCCATCTGGTAAGAGCAACCGAACACACCCTTACTTAACTCCTTTAGGGAGTTCAGGCTTGCTTGGGTCCGACGCTCGGCAAATAAGGTCGCACACATTTTAGCTAGGGAAGGTTGTATTAAATCTCTTTGTAAAACTTGGCTTCATGTATCTTCGGAATGTGTGAGCTCGGAGATTGCTCTCGAAGGAGCTGTGAACATTGAATAAAGTGGAACCGTTTTCCCTAAAAAACAAGACCACTGGTACAAATGTTTCTGCAACACGTAGTTTGTTGTAATGATGAGGACGATGTCTAGCCACTGGATGACACCTCATCTAACGGCCGCGGAGTCGACAGATCTATTAAAAAGATCCGCCGGACGACGCGTAGCAGGCCCTGACATATAAGCCTGGCGGCTCAATTGATAACTACCAGGATTGATCCAGGAATAGATATATAGGAATGATGCCAAAAAGATAGTTTCTCCAGTTCTTATCCGGTGCATCCATGGTGGGCTGATGGCGACTGAAAACCATCGTCGTTGTTGACTGCTTAGGGAGTAGAGACAACGCTTGCCGCTGTCTTGCCGTGCTCTCACTGGTAGAAAAAGAGGCTTCCATACGCCCCCATTAGTCCCCAAAACAATCGAACCGCGACCAAAGGGGTCTTTAGTCGCGGTTCGGGAGGAGACCCGCGACCAACTATCTGGGCCCAGCGCGCTCGGTCGACAGCTGGCGGACGGGAGGGGCTTTAGTCCCGGTTGGCCTGGCCAACCGGGACTAAAGGTCCCCGAAGGCCTTTAGTCGCGGTTGGCCAGGCCAACCGGGACTAAAGGCCCATCCAGCTGGCGGACGGGAGGGGCTTTAGTCCCGGTTGGCCTGGCCAACCG
>NC_057802.1:4763144-4774038 GCF_018294505.1 Triticum aestivum | reverse complement strand
GATGTGATCGCCGTCGGCACGCTACCTCTGCATCTACCCACGGGATTAGTTTTAAACCTCAGTAATTGTTATTTAGTGCCAGCTTTGAGCATGAACATTGTATCTGGATCTCGTTTAATTCGAGATGGCTACTCATTTAAATCCGAGAATAATGGTTGTTCTATTTATTTGAGAGATATGTTTTATGGTCATGCCCCGCTGGTCAATGGTTTATTTTTGATGAATCTCGAACGTGATGTTACACATGTTCATAGTGTGAATACCAAAAGATGTAAAGTTGATAACAATAGTCCCACATACTTGTGGCACTGCCGCCTTGGTCACATTGGTGTCAAGCGCATGAAGAAGCTCCATGCAGATGGACTTTTGGAGTCTCTTGATTACGAATCATTTGACACGTGCGAACCATGCCTCATGGGTAAGATGACCAAGACTCCGTTCTCCGAAACAATGGAGCGAGCAACCAACTTATTGGAAATCATACATACCGATGTGTGCGGTCCAATGAGTGTTGAGGCTCGTGGAGGATATCGTTATGTTCTCACTCTCACTGATGATTTAAGTAGATATGGGTATGTCTACCTAATGAAACACAAGTCTGAAACCTTTGAAAAGTTCAAGGAATTTCATAGTGAAGTTGAGAATCAACGTGACAGGAAAATAAAATTCTTATGATCAGATCGTGGGAGAGAATATTTAAGTCACGAGTTTGGTGCACACTTAAGGAAATGTGGAATATTTTCACAACTCACGCCGCCTGGAACACCTCAGAGAAATGGTGTGTCCGAACGTCGTAATCGCACTCTATTGGATATGGTGCGATCTATGATGTCTCTTACCGATTTACCGCTCTCATTTTAGGGCTATGCTTTAGAGACTGCCGCATTCACTTTAAATAGGGCTCCGTCGAAATCCGTTGAGACGACACCGTATGAATTATGGTTTGGGAAGAAACCTAAGCTGTCGTTTCTAAAAGTTTGGGGATGCGATGCTTATGTCAAGAAACTTCAACCTGAAAAGCTCGAACCCAAGTCGTAAAAATGCGTCTTCATAGGATACCCTAAGGAAACTATTGGGTATACCTTCTACCTCAGATCCGAGGGAAAGATCTTCGTTGCCAAGAACGGGTCCTTTCTAGAGAAGGAGTTTCTCTCGAAAGAATTGAGTGGGAGGAAAGTGGAACTTGATGAGGTGATAGTCACCCCTTCCGAACCGGAAAGTAGCGCAGCGCGGGAAAATGTTCCTATGGTGCCTACACCGACTGGGGAGGAAGTTAATGATGATGATCATGAAGCTTCAGATCAAGTTACTGAACTTCGTAGGTCCACAAGGACACGTTCCGCACCAGAGTGGTACGGCAACCCTGTCCTGGAAATCATGTTGTTAGACAACGGTGAACCTTCGAACTATGAAGAAGCGATGGCGGGCCCGGATTCCGACAAATGGCTAGAAGCCATGAAATCCGAGATAGAATCCATGTATGAAACCAAAGTATGGACTTTGACTGACTTGCCCGATGAGCGGCGAGCCATAGAAAACAAATGGATCTTTAAGAAGAAGACGGACGCAGATGGTAATGTGACCATCTACAAAGCTCGACTTGTTGCTAAGGGTTATCGACAAGTTCAAGGGGTTGACTACGATGAGACTTTCTCACCCGTAGCGAAGCTGAAGTCCGTCCGAATCATGTTAGCAATTGCCGCATACTATGATTATGAGATATGGCAGATGGACGTCAAAACGGCATTCCTTAACGGCTTCCTTAAGGAAGAGTTGTATATGATGCAGCCGGAAGGTTTTGTCGATCCTAAGAATGCTAACAAAGTATGCAAGCTCCAGCGCTCAATCTATGGGCTGGTGCAAGCATCTCGGAGTTGGAACATTCGCTTTGATGAGATGATCAAAGCGTTTGGGTTTACACAGACTTATGGAGAAGCCTGTGTTTACAAGAAAGTGAGTGGGAGCTCTGTAGCATTTCTCATATTATATGTGGATGACATAATATTGATGGGAAATGATATAGAATTCTTGGAAAGTATAAAGGCCTATTTGAATAAGTGTTTTTCAATGAAGGACCTTGGAGAAGCTGCTTACATATTAGGCATCAAGATCTATAGAGATAGATCAAGACGCCTCATTGGTCTTTCACAGAGTACATACCTTGACAAGATATTGAAGAAGTTCAGTATGGATCAGTCCAAGAAGGGGTTCTTGCCTGTATTGCAAGGTGTGCAATTGAGCACGGCTCAATGCCCGACCACGGCAGAAGATATAGAAGAGATGAGTGTCATCCCCTATGCCTCGGCCATAGGGTCTATTATGTATGCCATGCTGTGTACCAGACCTGATGTAAACCTTGCCGTAAGTTTGGTAGGAAGGTACCAAAGTAATCCCGGCAAGGAACACTGGACAGCGGTCAAGAATATCCTGAAGTACCTGAAGAGGACTAAGGATATGTTTCTCGTTTATGGAGGTGACGAAGAGCTCATCGTAAAGGGTTACGTCGACGCTAGCTTCGACACAGATCCGGATGACTCGAAGTCACAGACCGGATACGTGTATATTTTGAATAGAGGAGCAGTAAGCTGGTGCAGTTGCAAGCAAAGCGTCGTGGCGGGATCTACATGTGAAGCGGAATACATGGCAGCCTCGGAGGCAGCACAGGAAGCAGTCTGGATGAAGGAGTTCATTACCGACCTAGGGGTGATTCCCAATGCGTCGGGCCCAATGACTCTCTTCTGTGACAACACTGGAGCTATTGCCCTTGCGAAGGAGCCCAGGTTTCACAGGAAGACCAGGCATATCAAGCGTCGCTTCAACTCCATTCGTGAAAGTGTTCAAAATGGAGACATAGATATTTGTAAAGTACACACGGACCTGAATGTAGCAGATCCGTTGACTAAACCTCTCCCTAGGGCAAAACATGATCAACACCAGGACGCAATGGGTGTTCGATTCATCACAATGTAACTAGATTATTGACTCTAGTGCAAGTGGGAGACTGTTGGAAATATGCCCTAGAGGCAATAATAAATGGTTATTATTATATTTCTGTATTCATGATAATAGTCTATTATTCATGCTATAATTGTATTGTCCGGAAATCGTAATACATGTGTGAATACATAGACCACAACCTGTCCCTAGTAAGCCTCTAGTTGACTAGCTCGTTGATCAACAGATAGTCATGGTTTCCTGACTATGGACATAGGATGTCATTGATAACGGGATCACATCATTAGGAGAATGATGTGATGGACAAGACCCAACTTAAGCATAGCATAAAAGATCGTGTAGTTTCGTTTGCTAGAGCTTTTCCAATGTCAAGTATCTTTTCCTTAGACCATGAGATCGTGCAACTCCCGGATACCGTAGGAGTGCTTTGGGTGTGCCAAACGTCACAACGTAACTGGGTGACTATAAAGGTGCATTACGGGTATCTCCGAAAGTGTCTGTTGGGTTGGCACGGATCGAGACTGGGATTTGTCACTCCGTGTAAACGGAGAGGTATCTCTGGGCCCACTCGGTAATGCATCCTCATAATGAGCTCAATGTGACTAAGGCGTTAGTCACGGGATCATGCATTGCGGTACGAGTAAAGAGACTTGCTGGTAACGAGATTGAACAAGGTATTGGGATACCGACGATCGAATCTCGGGCAAGTAACATACCGATTGACAAAGGGAATTGCATACGGATTGATTGAATCCTCGACACCGTGGTTCACCCGATGATATCATCGTGGAACATGTGGGAGCCAACATGGGTATCCAGATCCCGCTGTTGGTTATTGACCGGAGAGGCGTCTCGGTCATGTCTGCATGTCTCCCGAACCCGTAGGGTCTACACACTTAAGGTCCGGTGACGCTAGGGTTGTAGAGATATATGTATGCGGAAACCCGAAAGTTGTTCGGAGTCCCGGATGAGATCCCGGACATCACGAGAGGTTCCGGAATGGTCCGGAGGTGAAGAATTATATATAGGAAGTCCAGTTTTGGCCACCGGGAAAGTTTCGGGGGTTATCGGTATTGTACCGGGACCACCGGAAGGGTCCCGGGGGTCCACCGGGTGGGGCCACCTGTCCCGGAGGGCCCCATGGGCTGAAAGTGGAGGGGAACCAGCCCCTAATGGGCTGGGGCGCCACTTTGGGCCTCCCCCCATGCGCCTAGGGTTGGGAACCCTAGGGGGGGAGTTTCCCCTTGCCTTGGGGGGCAAGGCAACCCCTTCCCCATTGGCCGCCGCCCCCCCCCCTTGGAGATCCCATCTCCAAGGGCTGCGCACCCCCCCTTGGGGGCCTATATAAAGGGGGGGGGGGAGGGAGGGCAGCACACAACAGCCTTTGGCGCCTCCCTCCTCCCCTGCAACACCTCTCTCTCGCGCGCAGAAGCTCGGCGAAGCCTTGCCGGAGAGCCGCTACATCCACCACCACGCCGTCGTGCTGTTGGATCTCCATCAACCTCTCCTCCCCCCTTGCTGGATCAAGAAAGGAGGAGACGTCGCTGCACCGTACGTGTGTTGAACGCGGAGGTGCCGTCCGTTCGGCACTCGGTCATCGGTGATTTGGATCACGGCGAGTACGACTCCGTCATCCACGTTCATTGGAACGCTTCCGCTCGCGATCTACAAGGGTATGTAGATCCACTCCTTTCCCCTCGTTGCTAGTAGACTCCATAGATGCATCTTGGTGAGCGTAGGAAAATTTTAAATTATGCTACGATTCCCAACAACTATCAATTTCTATCAGTGGATTAAGCCATGGAAAAGTTATATTATAGTAGCTACAATGCAAAAACAAAATATGAATTGGTTTGCAACAGTACTTAGAGTAGTGATTTGCTTTATTATACTAACGGATCTTACCGAGCTTTCTGTTGAGTTTTGTGTGGATGAAGTGTTCGAAGATCGAGGAGGTCTCAATGTGAGGAGAAGAAGGAGAGGCAAGAGCTCAATCTTGGGGATGCCCAAGGCACCCCAAGTAAATATTCAAGGAGACTCAAGCGTCTAAGCTTGGGGATGCCCCGGAAGGCATCCCATCTTTCTTCAACAAGTATCGGTATGTTTTCGGATTCGTTTCGTTCATGCGATATGTGCAAATCTTGGAGCGTCTTTTGCATTTAGTTTTAACTTTTCTTTTATGCACCATGCTGGTATGAGATAGTCCATGGTTCATTTATAGAATGCTCTTTGCACTTCACTTATATCTTTTGAGTATGGCTTTATAGAATGCTTCATGTGCTTCACTTATATCATTTGAAGTTTGGATTGCCTGTTTCTCTTCACATAGAAAACTGCCATTTGTAGAATGCTCTTTTTCTTCACTTATATTTGTTAGAGCGTGGGCATATATTTTGTAGAAAGATTTAAACTCTCTTGCTTCACTTATATCTATTTAGAGAGATGACAGGAACTGGTCATTCACATGGTTAGTCATAAAATCCTACATAAAACTTGTAGATCACTGAATATGATATATTTGATTCCTTGCAATAGTTTTGCGATATAAAGATGGTGATATTAGAGTCATGCTAGTGGGTAGTTGTGGATTGTAGAAATACTTATGTTGAAGTTTGTGATTCCCGTAGCATGCACGTATGGTGAACCGTTATGTGATGAAGTCAGAGCATGATTTATTTTTTGATTGTCTTCCTTATGAGTGGCGGTCTGGGATGAGTGATGGTCTTTTCCTACCAATATATCCCCCTAGGAGCATGCGCGTAGTACTTTGTTTCAATGACTAATAGATTTTTGCAATAAGTATGTGAGTTCTTTATGACTAATGTTGAGTCCATGGATTATACGCACTATCACCCTTCCATCATTGCTAGCCTCTTCGGTACCGTGCATTGCCCTTTCTCACCTCGAGAGTTGGTGCAAACTTCGCCGGTGCATCCAAACCCTGTGATATGATACGCTCTATCACACATAAGCCTCCTTATATCTTCCTCAAAACAGCCACCATACCTACCTATCATGGCATTTTCATAGCCATTCCGAGATATATTGCCATGCAACTTCCATCATCATCATATACATGACTTGAGCATTCATTGTCATATTGCTTTGCATGATCGTAAGATAGCTAGCATGATATTTTCATGGCTTGTCCGTTTTTTGATATCTTTTCTACGCTAGATCATTGCACATCCCGGTACACCGCCGGAGGCATTCATATAGAGTCATATCTTTGTTCGAGTATTGAGTTGTAAGTAAATAAAAGTGTGATGATCATCATTATTAGAGCATTGCCCCAAGAAAAAAAAGAGAGGCCAAAGAAGCCTAAATAAAAAAAAGGGGCCAAAGAAGCCCGCCAAAAAAAGAAAAAAAAAGAAAAAAAGAGAAAAAAAGGGGCAATGTTACTATCCTTTTACCACACTTGTGCTTCAAAGTAGCACCATGTTCTTCATATAGAGAGTCTCTTGAGTTATCACTTTTATATACTAGTGGGAATTTTCATTATAGAACTTGGCTTGTATATTCCAACGATGGGTCTTCATGAGCAAGCAAGTTGGATGCACACCCACTTAGTTTCCAGTTTGAGATTTCATACACTTATAGCTCTAGTGCATCGGTTGCATGGCAATCCCTACTCCTCGCATTGACATCAATTGATGGGAATCTCCATAGCCCGTTGATTAGCCGCGTCGATGTGAGACTTTCTCCCTTTTTTGTCTTCTCCACACAGCCCCCGTTATCATACTCTATTCCACCCATAGTGCTATGTCCATGGCTCACGCTCATGTATTGCGTGAAAGTTGAAAAGGTTTGAGAACATCAAAAGTATGAAACAATTGCTTGGCTTGTCATCCGGGTTGTGCATGATGTGAATATTTTGTATGGTGAAGATGGAGCATAGCCAGACTATATGATATTGTAGGGATAACTTTCTTTGGCCATGTTATTTTGAAAAGACATGATTGCTTTATTAGTATGCTTGAAGTATTATTGTCTTAATGTCAAATGATAGACTATTGCTTTGAATCACTCGTGTCTTAATATTCATGCCATGATTAGATTATGTGATCAAGATTATGCTAGGTAGCATTCCACATCAAAAATTATCTTTTTTATCATTTACCTACTCGAGGACGAGCCGGAATTAAGCTTGGGGATGTTGATACGTCTCCGTCGTATCTATAATTTTTGATTGTTCCATGCCAATATTATACAACTATCATATACTTTCGGCAACTTTTTATACTATTTTTGGGACTAACATATTGATCCAGTGCCCAGTGCCAGTTCCTGTTTGTTGCATGTTTTTTGTTTCGCAGAAAATCCATATCAAACGGAGTCCAAACGGGATAAAAACTGACGGAGATTTTTTTGGAATATATGTGATTTTTGGGAAGAAGAATCAACGCGATACGATGCCCGAGGGGGCCACGAGGCAGGGGGCGCCCCCCAGGGGGTCAGGCGCGCCCTGGGCCCTTGTGGCCACCCCGTAAGGCGGTTGGTGCCCTTCTTTCACTGCAAGAAATCTAATATCCGGATAGAGATCGTGTCCAAAATTCAGCCCAATCGGAGTTACGGATCTCCGGTTATAAAAGAAACGGTGAAAGGCCAGATCTGGGAGCGCAGGAACAGAGAGAGACAGAGAGACAGATCCAATCTCGGAGGGGCTCTCGCACCTCCCATACCATGGAGACCAAGCACCAGAGGGGAAACCCTTCTCCCATCTAGGGAGAAGGTCAAGGAAGAAGAAGAAGAAGGGGGGCCCTCTCCCCCTCTCTTCCGGTGGCGCCGGAACGCCGCCGGGGCCATCATCATCACCGCAATCTACACCAACAACTTCACCGCCATCATCACCAACTCCCCCCCTCTATGCAGCGGTGTAACCCCTCTTTTACCCGCTGTATTCTCTACTTAAACATGGTGCTCAACGCTATATATTATTTCCCGATGATGTATGGCTATCCTATGATGTTTCAGTAGATCCGTTTTGTCCTATGGGTTAATTGATGATCGTGATTGGTTTGAGTTGCATGTTTTATTATTGGTGCTGTCCTATGGTGCTCTCCATGTCGCGCAAGCATGAGGGATTCCCGCTGTAGGGTGTTGCAATACGTTCATGATTCACTTATAGTGGGTTGCTTGAGTGACAGAAGCATAAAACCGAGTAAGGGGGTTGTTGCGTATGGGATAAAGAGGACTTGATGCTTTAATGCTATGGTTGGATTTTACCTTAATGATCTTTAGTAGTTCCGGATGCTTTCTAGAGTTCCAATCATAAGTGCATATGATCCAAGAAGAGAATGTATGTTAGCTTATGCCTCTCCCTCAAATAAATTACAATAATGATTACCGGTCTAGTTATCGATTGCCTAGGGACAAATAACTTTCTCGTGACAAAAAGCTCTCTACTAAAACTAACTTAGTTGTGTCTTTATCTAAACAGCCCCTACTTTTTATTTACACGCTCTTTATTATCTTGCAAACTTATCCAACAACACCTACAAAGTACTTCTAGTTTAATACTTGTTCTAGGTAAAGCGAATGTTAAGCGTGCGTAGAGTTGTATCGGTGGTCGATAGAACTTGAGGGTATATTTGTTCTACCTTTAGCTCCTCGTTGGGTTCGACACTCTTACTTATCGAAAGAGGCTACAATTGATCCCCTATACTTGTGGGTTATCAGCGAGGTGGGCGCGCGGCCGGAGCGTCGGGAGCGCGGGCAGAGCGAGGTGAACATGCGTGATAGCTGGGCTCCGGGTCATGGCGACCGAGGCAAGCAAGCACGGCTACAACGACGAATGCGTAGGGGAAATAGGGGGAGGAGTGGAGGCTCACATGGATCCTATAAGTGTTCTTAGCTCGCTCGGGGAGGCTCGACAGCGACGAATCGAGCGACAAGGTCCGGCGGTGTCCGAGGAAGAAGATGACGCCGATCTGGTGATGCAGTGGTGCCAGGCTCGGGGTGGTGGTTGTAGACGACGTAGCTGAGGCCGACGGTTCTTTTGGACAAGGTCTCATGGCACAGGGAGGATGGGGGGCACGCGAACAATAGCGACCATGGCGGGGAGCTTCAGGCGATGCGCGTGGAAGACGGAAACGACGCGAAGAAGGGGGGAATGGGGCTAGGGTTTCCGGGGAGTGCACGGCGATGCTCTTAACCTCCAGGGAGGGCCGCGGGCTGGCCGGCGTGTGGCCGGTGGCCATGGCTGATGGCCTCCACGCCCTCTGCCTCCACTGTAGCGGAGGTAGGAGGAGACGGAGGCTAGGTGGGCTGGGCCTTACTATAGATCTAAGGCCTAGTTTCAGAGTGGCTTTTAGCTCCTTTTCTTTAATATTTTTCTGTTTTTCATTTTTGCTACTGTTTTCTATTTAGTTGGTCCACCAAATGAAATTTGATATATATGAAACTTGGCACATAAATCATGTACAATATGCTGATGTTGCACAAAAAGTTTTGGGATCAATTGGAATGGTTCAAACATTTTTAGAAATTGAAAAGGTCTATTAATTTGCTGCTGGACCACTAAACTAATTTCCAGGGACAATTTGGGCATTCAAATATAGTTGATATTATTTTTAGCAATACTTGGGGTTTATATGAAATATTGTAAACATTTTTGTTTTGCTGTTTAAAGAATTAATAATATACATGCAATTTGAATTCGAATTTGAATTTGACTTGGGTTTTATCCAGGAGCAATTAAGCTTAGCAAAATAGAATGAAATGAACTCATTAGTCAGAGATCACTGTAGCATAGTTACAGGGGTGTTAGAACGGGAGGCCATGACATGCGCACATCGTGGTAGAGCGCCTGATGGCACGATGTTGTCATGTCTGGTCTCCAACTAACGTGTCAAATGGACAAGGTAAAAGTCCAAAACAAACCTTGAAGTTGTAGACGAAAACTAAATCAAACCATGAACTTGGAATCCCAGACATTGGCACTCTAAACATATAATCCCGGTCTATTCTGGACGCTAGACCTGTTTGGCACACTGGGAATACGACAATCCCGACTAGGATAACGTGCTACTCTCACCGACAAGAATTTGGGCAGGCCCATTATACCACAACAAGAATTCGTGAAGTTATAAAAATGTTCGCACATTCTGAAATAGTTCAGAAGTTAAAAAAATGTTCCTGCTTTATTTTTTCTGGCACAAATATATTCCTTTTGTGCTTTTAAAAGCAATGTTTGGAATTCAAAATACTATTCACATTTTTAGAAACTGGTCGTGATTTCTTTCATGATTTCAAAGAAATCGCATTTGTCAAAAAAATGTTCTGAATTCCAACAGTTCTTCACGTGCTATGAAAAATATTTCGGATTTTCAAAAATCGTGTCACATTTTTTAAATAATACTTTGGAATTTCGAAAATTATTTGTGTTTCGAAAAACTCAGCATTTCAAAATTGTTCACATTTTTTAGGAAATGTTTTGATTTTTTCATAAATCTTTTTATATATGAACGTTTTTCTGTGTTCTTATACATGTTGTGCTATCTACATCACCAGGTTGTCATGGCGAGTGGCTACCTGCGCGCACCTTGAGTGCGCGAGGTCCCTTGTTCGATTCCTCACAAGGCTTTGTGTAGTTAAAAAATATGTATTTTAGGGAAGTTGTTTCTTTGAGGAAATTTTTTTGGGCAGTTTTAAAGAAGTTACTGTGTTTTCTAGGGAAGTTTTTGTGAGGAAATTTTTTCGGAAGTTTAAAATAAAATTCTGTGTATTCAAAAATTTGATTTTAGGGAAGTTTTTTTAAAGAAGTTTAAAAAATGTTACCGTGTTTATTACGGAAGTTTTTTTGAGGAATGTTTTTAGGGAAGTTCAAAAAATGTTACCGTGTATCCAAAAGTATGTTTCTAGGGAAGTTTTTTTAGAAAGTTTAAAAATATTTTTTACTGTCATTAAAAAATATGTATTTTAGGGAAGTTTTTTTGGG